>NC_090169.1:167500-317500 GCF_017916325.1 Leishmania martiniquensis
GAGAGACCATCGTAAAGGAAATTACGAGCATCTTGCAGGCCTACTCGCTCAGCATCGACATCCGCCACGTCTACCTCCTCGCCGACGTGATGACGAGCCGTGGCGTGGTGCTCGGCATCACTCGATACGGTATTCAGAAGATGAACAACAACGTTCTCACCATGGCGTCCTTCGAGCGCACCACAGAGCACCTGTACAATGCGGCGATGACGGAAAGGGAGGACGTTAATCTCAGCGTCTCCGAGAGCATCATCATTGGCAAGCCGATCCCTCTCGGCACCAGCAGCTTCAACATCCTCCTGGACAAGGGCAGCATCGCGCCACCCGGCTCCAACACGGGCCGAATGCCGTCACCTCATACGAGCACGAACGTGAGAGCTACCGCAGCAGTGGCCTCACCGTCTTCCGGCAAGGTGGCAGCGGTCGGCAAGCACGCGAAGAGGGCGGTGTCGACGCCGAAGGAGGTGTTCCTGCGCAACTCGTACATGGCGTACGCTGCCGCGCACAGTTCGGGGACAAATCAGCGCCCGCGCGGCGGCTTTTGGAGTCGACCGCTCTCTGCCGAGGGCGCCTTCCGAGTGGATATCTTCCCTTTATGACGTATTCCGAAAGCATAGTCACAGCGCGGTGAGCGCTACGGCTAGTCGCAGCCACGGGGTGCCCCTCTACTACCACCACCACCACCACACAACTCAGTGCAGCTGGCGACATCTGTCGCTCTTAACAGTACCGCTCGCTCCTTAACGCTGGACTAAGACAGACACAATGGAAGTGTACGAAGCAAACGCCGGCGTGATGGTGCGTCGATTTCATTCACGTCGGCAGTAGCCAATGTCTGTGTATCTGTGAGTGTGTCAAGGGTAGAGGACGAATGCCCGCGCACACGGCGCGCGTCTGCCGCCGCCAAAGGTGCCCCCTTAAGAAATGACGCATTTACACCGCATCACAGAGAGAGAGCAGTGGCAGAGCTCCTCCGACACACACACACACATATACAGACAGACATTGGCTACTGCCGACGTGAAGGAGGCAGCGTTCAGAAAGGTACATGGGCGGCAGTCGCCATCCGCCCATGAGCTTCCTTCCTCCCTCCTCCCGCGCGCCGTAAGCCTCTCAGGCCTCCACTGATCACTGCGTGAGCTTCTTCATAGGCGAAGGCCGCGACTCCATCCTCTCTTTCTGTTCTTCTTGCGCATGGGCGCATATCTCGATGCATCGCGCCTCCGTCAGCCGAGAAGGAGGACCCCCTCTCGCTCTCCACCCCTCCCCATGCGTCGGTGACAGACTTGAGGCCTTCGCCCTCCATCCGTTTCTCTTCACCACCACCGCCCCTTCTCACCTCCCTCTCTCTCGTTCTCTCCAGCTAAGTGTCTCAGCCGCGCCCTGTGAATCGTAGCGAATGAACGCGCATGTAAACGGTGCGGTTGCACCAGTGCCACTGCCGCTGCCTTTCTCGCTGCCATCCGCCAGTGTGCAGTCCTCACCCGCTGTGTCCGAGAAGCAGCCCTCGGCTTCCAGTGTAGCAGATGGCTTCACGTCAGCGACAGCGACTTCGCACGCAGCCTCGTCACGCGAGACGCCCTCCGTGCTTTCCCGGCCGCAACCGCCCACCGATGCAACTAGCCCCAAAGCCGCGACGGGAGGCGCGGCGGTCCATGCGACGTCGGCGAAGAACAACGCAACGCAACGCAAGGTGGCGAAGCTGCTGGACATCGCAGCCAGCAACGAGATCAAGGAACTTGCAAGCTACGTGGACAACATCTTGCCGGGCTACTTCCGCTGCATGGGCAACAGTGACAAGGATGGATCCAGCACTGCCGAGATCGCGGAGCCCAGCCACATCACTAGCGGCAACAAAGCTATCACGTCCGCCGCGCTACGCAGCGCCCTCGACCATCGTAGCATCTTTGTGCACAAGAGATTCCTGCAAGAATTAACAGCCGTCTACCAGAGCTATCAGCGTGTGGCTGCTCAGGTCGATGAGCTGCAGGCCAAGTGTTCCAGCTTAGAAGAAGTGCTGAACACCTCTGCGGGTCGCCCCAACAGAGAGGTGGAAGACTTCTTTCACCAGATTCAGGCCTACCAAGCGGAGCTGCAGCTGGTGCAAACCCACGACAAGGAAGTCGATGAGTTCCGCAAGCAGCATGACTTCGGCGCCGCGGAGCAGCAGGTGCTAGAGGAGGGAGCAGTCGATATGGCGTTCCTCAACGTGCTGGAGCGTGCGCGGCAGGTGCACCAGCGCAGCAGGGAGCTCATGCACTCCCAGGAATACCATCAAGGCGCAGTAGCAGTAATGGAGTCCACGCACGGGGCCATCGCGCGCGCCACGGAGAAGATCGTGCGTCACCTTCTCTCCACCGCCGGCAGTGCCACCGGCAGCGGCGAGGGACACGGTGCTAGGGTCGCTGCGTCCTCTGCGGCCGGCGGTGTCGGGTCGATCGCGGCGGATGTACCAGAGATCACAGGCTTCCAGCTGCGGTGTGTACGCCTCCTGTACGAGGAGAGCCCATCGCTGCACGAGAAGTTTCTCGATGAGGTTGCACGACTGCGTCGGGCGTCAGTGTTGCGGCGCTACTTCCATCTCCTCACAACCGGCTCGTCGAACACGTCCACTGGCCTCTATCAGTCCGGGGGTCAGCCCGCCACGTACGGCGAGGGCGCTGGCGTTGGGCGCGGCAGCGACGCGGCCGGGATGGGTGCCCGCCCCCTCGAGGCGGAGCTGAACAATCCGACATACTTCTTCAGCTCTCTTTGCGCGTGGCTGCATCAGACCATCGTGGAGGAGCAGGACTTCCTTCACAGCCTTTTCCTCAGCGATGAGCCAGAGGTGGGGCAGGGAGGGCGGCGCCGCCACCCGACCACAGCGGTGTCGTCGCCATCTTCGCCACACGCTGAAAGTGACGCCGCACGAGCAGCGCACGACACAGCGCGGCAGCAGGCGCTACTCGACAGTGTATTTGGAGGCGTGTGCAAGCACATTCGGGCGGCGCTCGATAACGTCCTCGAGCGGCTGGGGCGGACAGCGACAGTACTGGGCGCGGCTACTGGTGGCTCAGAGAGCGGAGGAAGAGGTGATCGGGGCGGCAGCACCGCCCTTGCGGAGAGAAGAGGGGGGGACTTCGCTCCGAGCAAGGGCCCGCGGGGCCTGACTGGGGGGCTGACACGTTTGTTCATGGCCGCGACTGGCCGATCGCCCGCTGGGGCCTTCCGCGGCGCAGGGCAAGACGAGTCCAACGCGTTGCTTCAGCGGTACGCCGGCGTGACCACGCGCGCGCAGCAAGAAGCCGTCGCCTCATCTATGTTGCGCCCCCCGCTGCAGGGAGTCCAGGCGTGCGTGACACTGGTGCAGCTGTTCGAGTACTACACAGCGACAACGTTTGTGCCGCTGCTGGGGGAGGGCTCTGCACTCACCCGACTGATTAGCCAAACCGCCCCCAAGCAAACGCGCGAGCTGTTTCAGCGGCTGCTGCATGTCTTGGAAGCGCACTTGCTGGATAGCACGGCGGGCATTATTGGCCGCACTGTGACGCTGCGGAGGCTAGCATCGTCCAATGCGCTAAGGCAGGCGGTCGACAGTGACGACGCACAAAACACGTTGTTGCCAACCATGGAGCAGACCTCCACCACGAAGACGGGCTCCTCCGCTTATGTACTCAACTTCCTCGTCGCCTTCACGTACGGCAGCGACGTAAACGGCGTGAGCGGCTTGTCGAATGCATCAGAGAGCTCACTGCCGAACGACAGTGAGAGCGATGCCTCCATGCTCGCCTCCTCTCTCTCCGCTGCGACTGTCACGACGAGATTCCGACAAGCGAACGATGGTCAACTGCAGCGTCATAGCGCGCACGACCTTCGGCGCGTCCTATCACAGCTCATTCTGCCCCCATCCCCTGAGGTGATGGCGTACTGCTCCGTCGTGCACTCCGTACTTCAGGACACCGCACGTCAAGTCGAACTGCTTCGTGCGATTGCCAAGCAGCAGTCCGCTGCAGTGGCGCAGGGGTGCGACTCACGCCACCAGCCCGCGGCCTTGGAGCCCGGCTCAGCGGCGCCGACTTTGCATACGAACGTGAAGTTGTTTCTGCGGGACCTGCTGCTGTCACTTCTCCAAGCCGCGCACTCGGTGGAGACGGACGGGCCCCTGCGGGCGAACCTCGATGACCCATGTCGGGCAATCGTGGAGTACAATGTGCTGCACGAACTGCGCGACGTGTTGGAGCAGCATGCAACGGTGTTTGAAGCGCTCTTCAGCGGGTCAGATGCACAGAGTCAAGAGGCGAAGCAGACGTTGGACTTCATTCGGCGAGAGTGTGTCACCACTATGGCGGCTCTGCGTCAGCGCCTGGTGTCCACGTGGGCAAACGCGATCAAGCTCTTCTACTTCCCTGTGTCAACAGCGGCCGTTGTCGCGGCGGTGTCGAGCGCTTCGGCCGCGGAGGCGGATGAGAAACGGTTCATCACACTAAAGAAAGATGTGCGGCGAGTGCTGAAGCAGTTGATGAATGTGTACAACACCGTCGCCTCCCTGGGCCACTTGCCGGAGCCTGTGCCGCTCCTTTTGGCGGTCGCCGGCGGCGACGGCGATATCTGCGAAGAGGTGCGCAGAAAAGTCACCCTCAGCATCGTGGAGGATGTGTATCCGGAGGAATTCAAGATGCTGCCCTCTTTGCCTCCCACCGAAGAACTGCTGGCAGTGCTAAGCGAAATGGCGCCGCAGAATTTACTGATGCTGGTCGACTTCAGCTCCCCAGCACCTGCTGCATCGGCGTAGCATTTTTCCGGTAAGCTACGGCGGTGCCAACGGCGCAGAAGTAGGGCTCGTGGCGTTCATGGCAGCGGCGCTGCGGTTGCTGTTGGAGTCCAGTGTGTGTTTTCTTTCTTTGTGGGTGATGCCTCACGAAAGGGGGGGCGCTGTGTAGCCCTGTGTGGACGGTATCCTCTCCGCCTGCCCACGGCCCTGCCTGGCCCACAGGGTCTGCTGTCCCCGCGCTTTGTTTTACCCACGTACACCTCACCTCTTTTGTGTAAGTGCCTGGGACGGTGAGCTCCCTCTGACCAAGCGCCACTACAGGTGATGCAGAGAAAAAGGACACGAGGCTGCAGGACGCGCTCCGATTGGCGCAGCGCCCCCACCCACCCACCCAAGCAAGGGCTCATCGCCTACGACCGTATGTGTGTATGTGTGTGTGTGTGTATGCGTGTATGCCGTCACGCAGGTGTCATCGTGGTTGTAAGAAAACAGTTGCGCGCCCCGCTCTTTCTCAGCGGACTGCTGGTCGCCACATGGGCACGCACACGGCTGGCCACTGCCAGCCACCACCACCACCCGCCGCCAGTGGCGATCGATGCGCAGGCCACCGCCTCCTCCTCCTCCGTGTCGCTCCCCTAATGCCTCCTTTTGACTTTGTCATGGCAGTCGCTCGCTCATCAAATCGAAAAGCGCGGCGCCACTTTGTGTGTGTGTGTGGAGGGGGGAGGGGGGCGTCTTGCTTGAGGATCCGTAGTGCGTGCCCCATCCCTGCACTGCCAACGGCGCACTCGGCTGCCTGGGCAGGAGAGGCGCACAGAGTGCTGTGCATCGGTCCCTCCACGCGCCAAACTCGAGACGATTCCTTACAGAGTCCAACCCGCTCAGCCCCCAATCATCAGCTCCTTTCTTCCCGTAGTATCCCTCCCCTCCCCTCCGTCATCCGCTCGCTCACATACCCGATCGCCTCCCCGCCCCCCCTCGACAGCCCTCTGACGCTCCCCCTCCCCCGAGCCTACTGTGCACCCTCCGATGCACCGATCACCCATGCGACGGGAGCAGCTTGTACATCTTCCTCTGCTGCTGCTGCTACTGCTTGCTGGTGCGCCGGTGCTGCCGCGCGCGCTCGCCCTCTCCGTCATCAGCTCCGATGCCGATGGCAGTGGCAGCTCGGCTGTAGCGAGGAAGGCGAGGAGGGAACCTGTCACAGTCTTTATGTGTGCGGGGAGTGGCGGCTTCTACGGCGCACACGAGCTCAGTGGCCTCATGAAGGCCATGAAGGATAGGCAGGCGCTGTCGCTCATGCACTGCCAAACGGCGCATCTGGGCTACATTCAGCACGCGGATGGTCACGCGGTGCGTAGCCTCATCGTCACCACAGGCATCAACTACATCAGCTCCTCACTCTGCACGCGAAGCGTTCTCAAGCTGCGTCGCCAGCACGGCTACGTGTATAGCGCCATGGTGTTCGTCGGCACCTCCGGCTTCTCGCCCATGTTGGGCGGCTGGGACCCGACTAACACATCCTCCTACGCCGCCTTCAAGGCGAGCGAGGAGGAGGCGATGAGAAAGGGCGAGACTGCCGTCCGTGGCGTGGGCGAGGCTCCGCCACCACCGCCTTCCAAGGCGCTGCAGCAGATGCTTGATGAGCAGGCAAACGAGGAGCGACTTCGGCCGGCGGCTGTAGACGACGGCCAGCTCTTCGCGCTTCCCGTCCCGTCGCAGCTCAACTTCGAGGACGCCCGCACCGGCGAACAGGTGGACTGGGATGGGTGCTCGCCACGCGTACCGAGCGCCATCACCCCCCTGTCTCTCGGCAGTGTGTGTGTAACATCGACAGCGTATCTGATCGAAACGGGAAGCTGCACAGAGCGTATACGTCACACACAGTGCAGCCGACCTCAATGCAGCAGCTTTCGCAGCAAGCTCGACAGCGAAACAAAAGTGTTCTTCGCTAGCGACTCGCTTGCCCGGCAAATTATGGGGGCATCGCATGGCAAGAAGTGGCCGGAGATGCCAGAGATCGTCAAGAAGGGGCAAGCGCACTTCTGGGCCGCCAACGAGGCTGTAGAGCCAGTTGACGAAGCAGGGGAGCGCCGCCCCGCTGCCCCGTCCGGCCCGTCCTTCGTCACGTGCGCTGAGGCCACCGGGAACACGATCAACTCCGGAGCTGAGCGCGACTACCTTTGCCGGGAGCATGCCTCTCACGCCCTCGACCTTGCACAGCGCCTTCTGGCGGAGGGCGGCCACCGCGAGGCACACCCCAAGGGCTCCCCCCTCACCACGCAGAATGTGGCGTGTGTGCGGGCCATGGAGTCGATGGGCTTCCTGCGCTCCTTGGCGAACGACAACACCGCCGGCGACATTCCCGCGGCTGTGGTGCGCGGTGCCTCAAGCTACGACATGCACCCCATGAAGAAGGTGTACGTGCCGCCGGCAGTGTGGCGGTCGGCGCTCGCCACAGGCCAGCTGACTGTGAGCCCACGCGTCGCCGCCGCGCTGGCGGTGGAGGAGGCGAATGCCACCGATGTCGGGGGCGCATGGCTGGAGAGCGGCATCACCGCGTACACATGGCACCAGAACCCGCACTTCATGCCCGAGGGCGAGTACGAGGCCTTCCTCACCGCGTCCTACCACTACGCCGTCGAGGCAGCAACCTTCGTTGTGTCCAACTACTTCTTTGGGGGTCGCTGCTTTTCTTCAGCGAACGGCACATCCTGACAGGGCAGCAGAGCAAGTGGTGTGGAGGGCGGCACACGAGGCAACTGGCAGGCCTGCAGTTGACGCACCTTTGCACTCCCGTGCCGTGCTTTCCGACCTGTTCGGCTCGTCCTCATCGCGCCCCTCCTTTCGCCGTGGCATCCTTGAGAAGCAGTTGGCGGAGGTGGTGGGAGGGTGACCGCGGCACCGCATCTCTTTACACTCACCTCACGGAGCTCCTCTCTGACTCAGCGCACACACACGCATTTCACCTCACCCGTACGCGCGAGTGCTAATCAGTGGCATAACAGCGAAATAAAGAGGCGAACGGCACTCCACACAGTTCTCGCAGCAGCAGCAGCTTCCCGACGGGGCGGGCGGGAAAAGTGAGCAGCGACTTTTCACTCACTGCTGCTCGCCTGAAGCCCCCTGCCCCTCCCCTTCTCATGCACCTGCACACATCGCCTCTGCGCATCATCCACATTTGCCCTCTGCATCGCCATCTCAGCGTGCTCTGCCACCCATATCGCCTCTCTCTCTATCGCCCATCAAGGCGACCTAATGCGCATCGATCCCGCAGCCACGGGCTAACAAGTAAAGCTGCGTCAATTCAAGTAAATACGCATATCCGTTAACATATCTTCCAGCGCTAAAGACTAGTACTCGCACCCGTCCTTCTTCCCCATTGCCTACCGTCTCACCATGCTCGCGCAGAGCATGCTCAACGCGGCAGCCGCGCTTCTCTTCGCCTACATTATCTATGTCTGCTTCAACCGCGACGGCACCGAGCTGCCGGGCCGCATGAAGGCCTACTATTACGTGACCAACGAGACGCAGAAACTGCTGGACGAGTCGCAGAAGGAAGCGGCGCGCGTGGTGGCGGCGCAGGTCGTCGGGGACGCGACCGCCGATGTGCTCATGCGGTACGGCGTGGCGCTTCGGGACGGTGATGAGGGTCTTGCAGCCACCATCAAGTATGTGCACCAGTACGGGCAGCTGGCCACTGCAAGCCAGCATCAGCGCGACGGGCGTGCGGGACCGGAGCCTTCGGCGGCCTCCGATCATCCGCCAGTGCGCGTGCACATTTTCCTGGCGGCAGACAACGGCACCTACTCCGGCATGCACGAGCTTTTCTACATCGCGGCGGCTATGCGATACAGCACCCGTCTTCACGTCGAGGGCTGCCGCTCCGCTCTTTTTGGTTTTCTGGAGAAGCCGGCGCGCGACTCGGCGGCGCAGAGGAGCGCAGCGCATGAAGTGCTCAAAGTTCCGGTTTTAGCCGTCACCACCGGCATCTACGTGACGAGCGCCGCCGCGTGCACGGCGGCTGTGATGGAGCTGCCTATGTTCGACGTGCAGAGTGTGACGTTGATCGGCACGGCGGGTGTGTCGCCGGTGGTGGGCGGCGGCGGCTGGAGCCCGCGCGTGCCGCCGGCGTCGCCAGCAGGTGAGTTTCTCGAGGCAAGCGAGGCAGCTGCCAATCCCGCTTGCCAGCAGTACTGGGCGCCGGAGTCCGAAAAGGTAGCGCTCGGCTCTGTTTGCGTCACGTACGCGTCGCTGACACAGGAATGTGGGCTGTGCGTCGAGGACAACGATCTGTCCTCGCTCTGCTCGCGGCCGCGCTGCCGGCTGCAGAACGCCGCCGCCCTTTTTGGCCCCTGTGCTTTCCGCCACCCCATGTCGTCCTTCGCGGAGCAGATGAAGCGTGCCATGGCTGGCAAGCCCTTTCCCAGTCCCTCAGCCACAGTGCGGGAGGCGGTGAAGGTATTCTGGGGGGCCAACGAGGCAACCATTGACTACGTCGCTGCCACCGAGGGCACACAGACGCGCCTGAGCAAGCGTATGCGCGCCAGCAGAGGACCCTCAGCGAACGCTTCGGCAGTGATACTGTCGTATGACCGCCTTCCACCCACCACGCCCATCTTACTGAACTGCGCAGAGGTGTCCACAAGTCAGATTCTCGCCGGGCCGCGCTCTGACGTCCTGTGCCGGCAATACACGGAGGAGGTGTTCGAGGGTCGGTACGTCGCCAGAGACCTTACGTGTGTGCAAGCGATGGAGGGGGTGGGGGTACTGCACGTGCTTACGCGCGAGTATCCCACCCTGCCGGTCGCCATCGTACGCGGCGCCTCCAACTACGACATGTTTCCGCTCTCCCGTCACGTCTACCGACTCAGAAACACTGCCATTCGCGGGAGGCGGGCGGACAACGAGTGGTACGTTGCGTGGGACCAGAAGGAGCACTACATCAGCGACGACGAGTTCCACCGCTACACAAAGGCGTCGTACCAGTACTCCATCGAGACAGCGAGCGCGGTGGTGCTCAACTACTTCCTCAGCGCAGAGACGGTGCTGCCCGGCATGTGACGCCGCGATCGCCACGCCCGTGGCATCGAGGCACATGAGCCCGGGCACGAATTGCCGCACGTTGGCTGTGGCAATCCGCTTCGTCCACCCGGCGCCAGCGCAGAGCGCGCACGTTCATCCTTTGGTGTCAGCGTCTGCTCCACTTTTTTGTTCGCCTCCGCCGCATGGGTATGTGCGCCCAGGAGCGCGTATGCCTTTGCGTTGTCTTCGGCGAGCGCCCGGATCACTGTGTGACGCACGCATGCCCAGCACGCCAGCTTGACCTACTTTTACCCATGAATGCCGACGCAACCGAACCAATAGCCACCCTTCACCCTGCACGCACAGACATCACACCACCCAACAATGGAGGAACTCGCTTGTGTGTGACACACAGCTGGGAACGGGTGGAGCGCGCCCTCGTTTTTATTTTTTTTTCGGTGCCCGCTAGCGGTCCCTCACACCCTTTCCTCTGCACTGAAGCGCATCCTACGTCTCATGCCCTGCTCCGCCATTCCTCTCTTCACCATCCTTTTCCGATCTTCTCGCGCTTTCTCTCTCTCTCTCGCTCTCTCTCTCTGGCCACCGACTCCTTCCGTGACTTTGGCGCATGGGCAGCAGTGCGTGAAGCAAGTCTTGCGCTGCATCCGCATCTTTCCCGCTTCACGGTTCAGTAGGCAGCAGAGTCAGAGCACAAAAGCCGATCTGCGTGTGCTGCACACCAGAAGCTCCGCGGACGAAAAAAATGGTCTTCTACTCCCTTGTGCTCGTCATGAAGCCGCGGCCTCGGAAGTACACGTCGCAGGCGCTACGCGAGATCGCCGTGAGCATCTACAACCACGGCGGGCTGATCCGAAAGCTCTCCAATGAGGGTATCATGCGCCCGTACAGTCGCTTCCGAGACGCGGACAACACCGCGATCACGTACGCCCGCTACGTCACGCTGCAGGTGGATTTGGGCGAGGAGCAGATGAACAAAGTGGAGAAGACCATCCGCGAGCACGCCGATGTGAACATCACGCTGCGCCTCAACAACCTGGAGCGGCCTCCAGGGGTGAAGCACAACCAGCAAAACGCCGCCGCCTACTTCCCGCTGGATACCTTCACACGGCTTGAGGAGGAGATCAACTGGCCGCCACAGGTGTCCGGCGACGTGTTCGAGCAACTGGACATGAATTGGAAGGAGTTCTCTCGCACGCGCTGGTCCAACTACCTGCGCAACTAGCGGCGGCCACCAGACGGAGCGGCGTTGTGCTGGCGCTCGTCTCCATTGCGCCGTCCGGTGAGTGTAGGGTAGCACGTGGCTCTGCCTCTGTGCTCAGTCGATGCGCTGAGTCGTTCCTGAGAGGAAGGCAGCACGGGTGTGCCCCGTTTCTCTTTTGTGTCTGCGTGTATGTGTATGTGTGGAGGAGGGAGAGGGGAAAGATGTCCATGTCGCGGTCCAGCAGCGATAAGGCGAAACGAGCACAGATCGCTGCCGTAGCTGCGGCTGGTGAGCGCCGAGCCTCGAGTTGCAGCGACCCCTTCCACCTCTGCTCCCACCCACACCCAGCCCGCCTCATCCTCATACTGGGCGGATGGGCATGTCTGCGCCCACCCATCCCCCCTACGCCATCAACGCATGGACGCAGCTCTGTGCCTCGGCCTCGGTGTGCTCCATTTCTGCCGTTGAGCAAGAGTTGAGTCCCGGGCTGAGACACACGGGCCGTGGAGCAGTGCCATGAGGCCGTGAACACATACGTTGCACAATGTTGCGTTGACCTAGTCACAGGAGCATTGCCAGACCCGTCATGCTAGTCGCCACGTGGTCCATCGCTCTCGGGGAGGCCTCGAGGTCCCCACACCTGTAGGCGGTGTGAGGGACTGCGTGGGATACACCACTGGCGCACATTGACACGTTGGCCATTGTATGGATCGGCACACTCATGTTCGCGGTCGCAGTTCGCTCTAACGCTATGCCACGCACAGCCTCCACCGCCAGCATGAAGTGCAAGGTGCACTCCTCCCCCACTCACCCTCCCACCGTTGTGGGCGCTGGACCCTGTTATCCCCATGAGAGATGGCTCTTCATGTGGCAGGAGATGGGAGGAAGGGGGCCTGAGCTCCCCGCACGCAACAACGCGGGCTGCCGCCCCCCCTGCACGTCATGATGGATCCGATGTCCAATTGGGGCACCGCGCGTATTCCTCCTCAACTTCCCTCTCCCCACTCTTTTTTCTGCTCTCTCTCTCGCGAGGCCGTTGCCGTGGACGCTCTGACGGAAGCATCTCTGCCGCACGCGCAACAATCGCCTCTCTTCCTCTCCTTCTCTCTTAACTTCCCTTTTTTCTTTTCGATACCCGGCGCCTCTTACTGCTCCGT
Organism: Leishmania martiniquensis; assembly: GCF_017916325.1. NCBI lineage: Eukaryota > Euglenozoa > Kinetoplastea > Trypanosomatida > Trypanosomatidae > Leishmania > Leishmania martiniquensis. Next base: position 179,655 of record NC_090169.1, read on the forward strand.
TCGCTCAGCCTCGAGAGGGTCAGAGAGAGACGCACACCGACACGCGGGGCTCGCCTCTCGACGCTTGTCTGGTGCGAGCAAGCAGAAGCCCAGGAGCAGGCAGCGCCAGAAGAAGGTTTCGCACTGCTCACATCAAGGATGTCGGCTCAGCCATCCAATGAACTGGCGCGCCTCCGCGAGGAGCTGGCGCGGGAAGAGGACGATCTCGTCGCGCTGGAGGACAGCGTCGAGGCGCAGGCCGCCCAGCTGGGGTATCTGCACACAGAGTATACGCTCAACAAGACGCGTGTCTACCACCACTACGAGCCGCGCCTCGAGCCTCTGCGATTGATCACGTACGCGGCACTCCAGAAGGAGTCGCTCATCACACTGCAGATTGAATGGCTAGAGCGCAAGGTAGTGGAGCATGAGCGCCGCTCCCAAGGAGGGCAGTTCGTCGAAACCCGCGACATGAAGCCCGTGGCGGAGGAATACCTCGAGAAGGCGTACCAGTCACTGCTGCGCTGCTACGAGCATATCGCCGAGTGCCCGGAAGAAGCGCTGCACACCATCAGTCAGTACGCGTGTCCACCAGAGGAGGCTATAGCGACCATGGTGCTGGTGATGAAGGTGCGCGGTGAGGCCCCCGAGGCCTGCACGTGGAAGGCGGCGCAAGTGCTCCTCAGCTACACCTACTTTCACGATTTCTTCGCTACGCGCAGTGAACACCTGTTGAAGGGGTGCGACCTCCTCAGCGAACCACTCATGAGCGAGCTGGAGAGCTTCTGCGCGAACCCCCACCACAGTTTGCCAGAGCTGTATCGCATCAGCATACCCATCGGGTGCATGGGAGAGTGGCTGCACTCACTTCGCAACTACTACCGCGTCAAGCTGGTGACAGCGCCGGTGTTGCTGTCTCAAGGCGCGGATACCAGTCGCATGGCGGAGCAGGCGCAGGCGTGGCTGGCTATGATGACATTTGGTGAAGCATGCGGTCAACGGCAGCAGACTACTGCCCCCGAGGCCTCGCCTTCACCAGCCACAGACGCAGTCGCCAAAGGTGCGGACACGGAGGACGCTGAGCTCGAAGCCCTCCTTGCCGAGTACAAGGCTAGAAAAGAAAGCCTTCAGCTTTCCACCACCCAACCGGCCTCGGTGACGGCAGACAAGGTGCAGAAATTGCGCCACCGTCTCCATCGACTCCGTGAGAGCGTGCGCGCTGCTGAGGAAGCGCGCATTGCCGTAGAGGGCGAACTGAACGCGAAGCTCGCGGAAGTCCAATCCAACTACGATGACACAATGGTGCCGCTGGAGGATCGTCTCGAAGAGGCGACCGAATGCTTTCTGGAGCGCGTCACACGAAAAGTCGATGTTACCGCCGCTCCTCCGGCACCTGCCGCTACGGCAGTGAGCGCCGTCGACAACGCCGCCGCCGTAGCAGCAGCCGTGTAGCCTATACCTGCTGCACATCGCTGTCGGCGGCGCGCTTAGGCGTGGCCGGCGCCGCGGATCGTGATGTGTATATGAGTGCTTGTCCTCGATGGTGTCTGACGAGTCGTCGAATCGCTGCCCTCTCTTTTTGCGGCGCGCTCTGGACACCCTCCCTTCAGCGTTGCGGGGTAGCGCCGCGTGGGGAAGAAGGGGAGGGGCGGTGAAGAAGCTTATTACGCACCTGCAGAGGCGCACAGGAAGGCGGAAGCCGAGCCCTTCACCGTAGGCGTGGGCGTTGGAGATGTACAGTGAACTTCTCTTGTGCGACGCGCGTTGTGTGTGTGTATGTGTGTGTACTCCGTGCAACTTTTGTTTTCGTATGCGCGGAGGCCGTCGCTCGTCTGTTTTGTTTTTCTTTCCTTTTTGGAGGGGGGAAGGGGGAGGATATACATGAGCGGAGGGACAGGGGGACGACGGAGAGGTGGCGGTGCGAGAGAAGCAATCGAGTGCGCAGAGAGAGAGCGAGAGGGGGGAGAGAGCCCTGGCCTCCGTCGCCTCTCCGACTCCCCCCTCCCCTTTCGGCACCCTCCTTCTTTCCCCCCTCGCCTCGATGTTGCCGCTCTTCCCCTACTCATGTGATCCTACACAGTTTTCGCGCATGCCGGTAGCAGCACTCCATGATGGGCAGTGCCCTCTCTCTCGGCGCGCACCGGATGCCTCTTTGTCATATTTGTGCCTTGGCCTCTCTCTCTCTCGTTACTTTTCTGTGATGTATGTGTTGGGCGCGGACGTACTGTGCGCCTGAAGCATATGTTTTTCGTCACGTTGGCACCAAAGGCGCTCTCTTCAGTCACTGTAGCACTCGAGAGGAATGAGTGAAGCGAGAGGTGTCGATACGCGCCACTGCGAAAGCAGGGTGCGTCGTGCTACTACGTTTAGTTGGCGAGGAGGAAAGTGTGGGCGGCGGGGCCTCTGCACCGGCTTTCTTCCCCACACAGACACACACAAATCGACACGCATCGCCGTCATCGCCCATGCCCGTCTCCTCTCGCCCTCGCATCTGTGCGGATGGGCTGCACGTTGCATAATGTGTGCACGGAGTGAGGGGTGCGTAAAGGGAAAGCGGGCGCGAATCGCATGCGTGCTGAGCCACCGAAACATTTTCTCCCTCCCCCTCACCACGCCCGCATCGCTGCCTCTTTTCGTGCTCTCTCTGAGAAAAGGGGGCTGCATTCCGTTCGCTGTGGTGCACGCGAGCACACTCCATGTCTGTCCCCTCCCCCACCACCACCACCGGCGCACCTCACGTGCGTCAACGCTCCCTCCCTCTCCCCCTACTCCCCCCCACCTACCCGCACCTCTCCCTCCCACAGGCACCCGACCACATACGCAAGAGCACGTGCGAGGAAGCGCCACCGCCACAGAAACGCTCACCACTATCCTGCACTCTCCCGAGACATCGCAGGCCCTTCGAAGTCCTTGCTATCATCTTCCCTGCCTCTGCAGCACTGCACAGACTCCTCAAGAATGCTCGCGGAGGTGTACACCTACGCAAGGTTCTCCAGCCACCTCTCCGCTGTCCTGGGCCGACACCCGACGGCGACTGAACTGCGGCTACAGCTTCTCCCGCCCGTGACAGGGCCTCACCCAGGGTTGGAGTGCCGCGGTGCGCATGGCAGCCGAGCAGCCGTGTCGACGCTGCCATCCATTGCAGACAGCGACTCGGATGTAATAACCCTCTACGCCGTTCTGCTGCCTCACCGCAGCGGCAATGACAGCAACGGCAATGCCGCTGCCGCCTACCCGGTGGTTGGGCACGTATCCCACATCTCGCTGAACTGGTGTGCGCAGCTGCAGCGCTCGCTGAGCATCACTGCCCTCCTTGCCGCGCCGTCGCGCAGCTTCGTATGGCACGGCAACGGCTTTTACGAGAGCGAAGTCAGCACCCTTTTAGGGCGAGAGCGGCAGGCCGGCGTTTCATCTTTTGAGGTGCAGCTCTCTCCGTACGTCCCGTCACTGCAGTGGCATCGTGCCGTAGATGGCATCTTCGGCTCGCATCACTCGGTATGCAGCTCCTACACGTGTCGCATCGGCCACTGGCGCGAAGACGACGAGGGCGCTGGCGCAGCGCACACGCGCGAGCTGTCGGAAGAGGGGGGTAGCCTTCGTAGGCCTCCCAAAGCGCCATTGGATGCTGCCACCAGCGACCCGTCGCTACACACGCCCAGTGCCGGTTCACCTACACGGAGGCCGCGTCGCGAAGGCGTGCCCGAAGCCATGGGGATGGGCACCCCAGTGACAGCTGGGGTATCGTGCTGCTTTTCCTCTTGCAGCGGCGGGGACTTACCCCTTCGCTTGGCGGCCGTGCTGAACGGCAACGTGCCTGTGGACAACGCCTCCAGCTCCATACCAGGCACACGCGTGTTGTGCTTGATTGCGCTTGATGGCGCGCTTCTCACGGGAAGCATGTCTCCCGATCCCCCTCCGCTGTCGTGGCAGCCGGGCCTCTTCGATTATGTGAGCAACTTTGTAGCGTTCGAGGTCATGCCGCGCGTCTCTCTCGAACTCATTGACGGCAAGTGGGCGTACGTACAGGGCTCAGAGCGCCTGCTCGATGATGTCTGCCAAGTGCGGGAAGTTTTAGGGACGAGCTATGTCGTACAGTACGCCGTGGAAGCTGAAGCCCCTACCGCGACACGTGTGCGCAGCATTGTGCTGGTGCTAGACCTCTCAGTCCCTCTCCAAGTTCTCCTCGCCTCCCTCTCGTCGATGCGCTCATCCTCGCTGTCCTCAGCGGCGGACGGGAACGCGGCGTCGCTGCGACGTCGTCTGGCAGCCCAATTTGCGGCGGCAGTACAGGACACTATCGGTCAGCTTGTCTCTCAGCACCCCGATGTGTTTGCCTTTGCGCTCGAGGACGCAGCGACGACGGCGTACGCGCCGGCGGCGCAGCTTTCACGTGCGTCCACGCATTTCACACGAGACATGCACTACCGCAGTATCGCAGCGAGCGTCACTCGCATGTTTTCCCTCTCCCCGCACCCCGCCTTCAGAGAAGAGGTGGTGCGGCTGCTGTGGGGACCTGAGGCAGACGTCGAGGGCATCGAAGTCGCCGCTACCGCGGAGCGCAGCCGTAAGAGGCGGCGTGTCTCACAGCGGCAGCCGGCGCAGATCCAGCGGTGCATTGAAGAACGGCTGATGAGTGCCATGCCGCCCTGACGGTTCCGCTCTCGAGTAGGGTTAAGCACGTCCGCATAAAGAATGCGGCAAGCGCGGAAGACTTCCTGTCGCCATCCGGCGCCTCACCCCGCCTGGCGATGATGAGCGCATCAGCCTCGTGTGTTTCTGCTCTCCATGGCTGAGACGCTCTGATCTGTGCCCTCCCCGCCCCTCCTCCTCCTCCCCCCTCCTCTGCTACGAATGCTTCGCCGAACTGCTGATGAAATATGCCGTTCTGTATGCGCAGACATGCACGCACTCCGTGCTGCCGGTCATGCCGCCTTTCCTCGTCCCTCTGGCCCTCTCCTTCCCTCCTACCCAACGCACCCGGACGAGTAGCAGCGGGGGAGCTTTGAAAGACGGAGGAGGGAAAAGGTGACAGTGCAGTCACTGGCACGACCTGTCCGGCCACGTGTGTTCCTCTCCTCGGCTCTATTTCCTTTCCTCCCCTTCGCCCCCTCGAGCCTCCCCACATTCGCTTTGGTGGCGAAGTGGCACCCGTCGTTGCTCACGGCCCCTCCTCCTCCTTCCCCTCCCCCCTCCCCCCTGCAGCCGCTTCGCGGGGCGTCTTCAGCGCCATCGCAGGCACGCACACAAAGTGGATCAAGGGGGACGGGCACCTACTAGGGGTGCATGGTGCGCATAGGTCACGAGCCCTCTCTCCCCCTTCGTACCCCCCTTTTACCCCCCACCCGTCTTACTGGGGCGACGTGCGACCCTCCCTCTGCCAGGAAGAGGCGCCTCACGGGGCGGCGGTGCAATGCAGTCGCGTGTTCGCTTGCTGTACTTGGAGTTTATGTGTCTCCTCCCTCAGCTGCGCGGCTTCTACAGCCCAAATGGATCGGCGGCGGCAGCTCCCACCTCGGGGACGATGGCACCGAAGCCCTTCTACCTGCGCTTGCCAGATGATCACCCTGCGTGTATGTCACTGCGTAGTGCGCACATTACAGAACTGGACAGTCACCGCCAAGGAAAGCGGCCCATTAGTACATCACCGGCTCACACCACTGCCGACAACGCAGAAGCGCCGCCATCTTTGGTTGACGTGAGCACAGCTGTCAATGCCGCATCGCGCATGAAGGTCTTCAAGATCCGGGGAGACCACGAGAGGGCCCTTGTGGCACCCTTTATGCCCGCCAACTGGGACAACAACAATTCACAGAGGCCATCACCATCCCCAGCAAGCAAGCCTGCGCCTGCGGCGGAGCGCATCGCGGAGGCCGAATACCGTGCTCGTGTACAGCGACTCTTCTACGCGAATGCACTGGTGCCTGTAGGCAGTTCGGAGTGGAAACGGTGTCTCGCGCGTGGCCGCTATGAGCTGCGTAGCATCCACAACGTACTGTACGTGCGCAAGTACCGCGCGCTGCACAAGCGGTATAGCTGGGCGTCGCAGCTTTCGCGTACCGAGTTGGAAGCAGCGTGGGGTGGAAACCTGGAAGCGGTGGAGCAGGCGCTCCTCGGATTGTCTAATAGGGACGTGTACGGCTACTCGGGCAGCGACACTAAAGATGGGGAAGCAGAAAGGGGCGACGAGGGACACGAAAACAGCGCGGGACGGGTGTAGGTGGTACGTTAGTGTCCTTTGCAACGTAAAGGTCGTCGTTCGTCTCGCGCTGTCTTTCTTTTTTCGAGCGTGCTGACTGCGTCACCTTCCCCCCCTCCACCCCCACACCTCTCTCTCCCCTATCGGTGGACCGTTACGCACGTAGGCGCGCTGTCTTGCAAGCAGCCAAGCAGCATCACAGCGCCGGTACCACTCGTGCACGTGCGACACACACATACACGCAGACACGCATTCTTGGATGCTCTCCTTGTCTCCGCTATTAGCATTGTTTACCGTCTTCGTTTGCTTCAGGTGGTGGTGGTGTCACCCTTCGACTGCTCTTTCTCTGTCCGCCTCCGCCTTCTGACCGCCACCACCTTCTCCGACCCACCCCAGCACATCTGCTTGCCCATCCGCGGGCGCCCTTTTTTACTGGCAGTTGCCCCCTCGATCGATAGAGAACTTCGGCTGCGTCCACCGCTTCGCGCTCACTCACCCCTTCCTCTGCCCCCTGCCGGCCACCATCATTGGGGCTTCTCTCCCTCCCTCCCTCCTCCCCCTCACTTGCGCGTGCATGCACGCCTTTGTGTGCTCTCGAGCAAGGTGCTGGCGACGACGCACACGTGAAGGCAAGGCCTGTCGGTGCTGCGCATGTGCTCGCCTCGTACTTGCGCGTAGGAATGCTGCCGGCTCTAGGACCAACACCACCACCCCACCCGCTCCCGCGAACAGCTCTGTGCGCCTGCCCATGTATATGTATGGGGCGTCACTGTTCCTCCTCTGCGCCGTGACGCCACTGGCGTCACTCCGCTCATCTCCCGGACGGCTTATGGACTCCGCCACGCCATCCTCCCCTCTCTCTCCCCCTTCCATTGCGCCTGCAACCGGCTATCCCCACACAACCGCTCAACCGCCCGCATAGTGAGTTCACGCGAACCTTTCCCTCCTTCGAGTCCCTCTCTCCCCCTCCTCCCCCAACTGCAATCATGCCGCCGAAGGCTGGTCAGACAAAGAAGGCCAAGATGGAGGCCGCCAACAAGGGCGCGAAGAAGACGACGAAGAAGTGGAGCAAAGGTCAGTCCCGCGAGGCTCTGCAGAACGCCGTGATGTTCGACAAGGAGACGTACGACAAGCTCTGCAGCGAGGTGCCCAAGTACAAGCTCATCACCCCGTCAATCATCTCCGACCGCCTCAAGATCGCGGTCTCCATCGCCGCCGCGGGCCTGAAGCAGCTGTGCCGCGAGAAGCTGATCCGCTTGGTGTCGTGCTCGAGCAGGACTCGCGTGTACACGCGCATCGTGCAGGCCGCCCCGGTTGAGGCGGCGGCCGCTGCTAAGGCTGCCGAGTAAGAAAACATGTGAGTGAGCGGGAGAAAACTGGGAAAAGGGGGGAATGAGGTGCGTGCGCTGAAGGAGTGGGCCTTTTTGGCGCCGACCCGCCTCAGCATCACCACCCGGACCCCTCTCCCACTCCCCTCCCTCCCCTGTCCTGCAGCCCCCTTCGCACATTTCTTCCAACCGTGCAGGGCCGCTATGCGGGCGGGCGTGCATGCCTGAGGCTCCTCTCCCTTTCCCTGTGCATATCTTTCCTCCCGCAGCACACCCCACACAGACGTGCAGAGAGCCTGCGATGCGGGGAGGGGAGGAGTGAGACGATGCTGACGTGTTCTCACATCATTTTTTTGTTTTATCATTCGTGCTTTGGATTTCTTTGTCTGCCGACGTTTTTTCTTCGTGCGTTTGTCCACCTTGGGGGGAGGGGGGTGAGAGAGGAAAGGGGGAGGGGGAGGGGGTCTCCCTCTGCCGCCGCCTTCCGCTACTTCCCAACAGCGAGCGAAGAAGTCGGAGACATGTGCGAGACCCACGTTGACTTCTGAACATGAACGACGATCCGCACACACACACACACACGCCTCGGCTTCAGTCGCGAAAGCTCATGGCAGTGGAAGCTTGTCCAGCGCGCGAGCAAAGGGTTGCACACTGGATAGTTGCCTCCACCGATAGTGTGGCTCTGGTGCTGTCGCCTGGGCATACTCAAGCATGAGAAGACACACAGCTTACCATCCCCCGCTGTGCTCAGTTGCGTGTCCCTGGTGCGTACGGCACACCATCACGGATGTCCTTCCTTCTCCCCTCCCCCTCCCCCCCACTAACGCCACTCCTCTTTGCTCTCTCTCTCTTTCCCTCTCTCTCCACAATCTCTCGCTCTGAATCGAAGATTCACGAGAGCCGCTGCACACACGACTTGTCTGCAACGGCAAGCCGATCACCGTCGCGCTCAGCAGCACATAGTCATTCTTCGTTGTTGCTGTTTACTTTTGCTCATTTCCAGCAGCGTGTTACACCGCGCTCGTGCCGGGGAGCACATCCTGAGGCCGCAGCGCCCTCACGCACGAATTTGAAAGCAAACGAGCGCACTTCATTCTTCGTAGATCAGGTATTCTTTCACAGCCACCGGCACCTCCACCGACATCTTCCCTTCCCCACACATACTTACTCGCACCCCATCAGGCTCCTGCCGCACTCCTGAAAAAAAAGGAAAAGGCGAGGCGAAGAGCAGAACGCAGAGAGCACACACGAATACAAGCCCGCCGAATACGAGAGAGCGTGGCAAGAGAGGAGAGGAGAGAGAGAGGGAGGCGGTGGGCACGCATCCGCTGCGCTTCGTCTGTTATGCTCAGTGCTCTTTCCTTCCTCGCACCCCCCCCCACTCTTGCGCTTACTCTCTCTATATGTATAAGTGTATCTTCTCACACCATTCGGCTCCCTCTGTCGTTTGCCCGCTCGTCCCCTCCCCCCTCACGAGCGCCCTCCATTGGTGATCTGAATCGAGCCTGCCACTTAGGTAGTGAGTACAGACAAGTGCTCTGGCTACCGCTTCTTTTTCGTATTGATTGATACGCTGGCGTCGGTGTATATGTCCCTCTTTTGCCTGCCCCTTCTCCCTTCGCACATCTTCGCCGACTCTACAGCGAAAAGCAGCCCCGCTCTGTCTCTGTCTCTATCTGTCTGTCTCTCTCCACGACCCCCCCTCCTCCACACAAGCACCTCACCTTCCGCTTCTGCCCTTCATCCCTCTCCGTGTTCGAGTGCGGTGGGAGGTGGGGCGGGGCGGGGGGAAAGGAAGGGTCAGCGTGGGTTGGTGTAACTTGACGGGCGCACGCACACGCAGCACGCATCACTCCGACGTGCGACGCGGTGTCCCACAATCCTTTGCGTCCTTCCCTTTTTCCTTGTGATTTAGCCCTGGCATTTATTTCGTCCGTTTTTTGTTGATCTGTTTTTTTGTGTGTATGTGCTCTCATTCGTCGTGGGTTGACTATTTCTCCGTCGCTTCGTTTGCCCAACAGAACGTGGTCATCTCCGCCTTGCGCCTACACCGGCGCATCATCTCTTCGCGGGAAGCGCCCCTTCCCTTCCATTCCATCCCTTTATCTGTTTTCTTCCTGCTCCCTCCGCCTCACCCCTCCCCCTCCCCCGCGCTTCCTCGTAGCCCTTCTGGAGGACCTGTGGAGGGGACTGCTGCTGGAACTGTCCTCACGGGCACGGTCCGTCTCCTGTCTACGCGTGTGTGCTAGGTTGGCCGTACAGACGGCGCACTTCCCATCCCCATTTGGGTATCCTCTCATGAGAGCTTCCGCGGATGTGCTGACGATCTCGTCGTCGCCGCCGCACAGGGAGCAACTCGCATGCGCCGCGGCCCCCATGGTAGGTGTCTCTTGCCCCCCTTCCTCCATAACCGCCCCCACCTCCACCACCACGGCACCCGGTCACTCCCCACGCACCCCGAAGGGTACGCCGCCATCCTCGCCAAAGCGCTGCTTTGTGCGTCCGCTTCCATTACAGCAGCGCCGCAGCGCCCCCGACGGAGCAAGTCGCCCGTCACAGCAGTTCACGTGTGCCCCAAGCCTGTCCTTGGCGACTCTGGGCAAGGGCGAGGAAAGGAGGGGATACAACGGTGTGGAGATGTTCGCGGCGGAACAGAAGCGGCCCATGCACAGCACTGTGTCTGGTCGATGCCCTGTCGCTGCAGCAGGTTGGCAAGCGCAGGAGAACGCGGCTGAGGCGCCCGTGGGCGGTGGCGCCGCCGCTGGAAAGCTTGCGAGCGGTGCAGTGAAGGGGAGAGGCAAGGCAGGCAGCAGTCACAGCAGTGACGGCACAGCCAGCGGAGGACGCTGCTCGGCAATTCTTCCCCCTTCGGATGACCGCGACACGGCGACTCCCGGAAGCACTGCACATGGCCATCAAGGCAGGAGGCAGGTCGCCACCTTCGCCTCGCCTATCGGCCCTGCTCCGCCACACGGCGACGGCTTGGCGGCACCGTCGCCCGTCTTTCACCCCCCTAACTTGTCGTTGTGCACAGCACACAACAGCAGCGCGTCGGGCAGCCTCCACAGCACACCAGCAAGCGCTCCTCGGACTGTCGGTGCGAGCAGGGGTCACGCAGTTGGTGCATCGCTATCCTCGCTTGCACGCCTCCACGGCTCCCTCCCATGCAACGGCAACGGAAACCGCAGCGGTGGCAGTGCCGAAGTCACAGCCGTCCCTCTGCTGTTTCGCACGTGGCTTTTCGTCGACGCCATCGGCGCGGAGCTCAGCGCTCCAGCCACCTCGCGCTCCGCGTCACGAAACCTTGCCAGCGGTCCGTCCGCGGTTGCGCTACAGGCTCCTCTTGGGACGCTGCCCCCCAGCGGAGCCGCAAGCGCGGGCAGCATCACCCCACTCAGCAGCAACCGGAGCAGTACTCACGCTTCGTTCATACGGCCACCAAGCGTGACGCACTCTATGGCTGCGTCGGCAACACGAAATGGCGGCGAGCACAGAAACATCAGAGCGCCTGTCGCAGTGCGGCAGATGCGCGGCGGCGCCCCAGCGGGTAGCATCGCGCATGCGGACAATGGGCAAGTAGTATGCTCGCCGCATGGGGCGCGGCGGCCAGATCTTAGTACTCGTCGCAGAACCTTTCGGCGCAGTGCCTCAAACCTCTCGCTGCTGGAGGCTTCTTCGAGTCACGACGCGGCGCAGTCGCGTGATCCCAGGGAGTGTTCCAGCGGTGTCGCGGCGACACAGGGCGCCGCCTTGACGCGGCCGCCGCCGTCGACGGAAGCAGAGATGCACAGCTTCATCCTCGGGCAGTACCGCACGTTGCAGCGTGACGTCCTCTCACACTCCGCCCCACCCCAGTCTGCCGACGCTGACGGGACCTTGGTGGGCTTCCAGCACGTCAAGAGTATGGCCTGTCCGAAACACTCCAAGGCAGCCAAGAAGGCGCTCCTCAAAGAGCAGGAGGAGCTGCGACTGCGTGCCATCCAGCAGCAGCACCACGACATGGAAGTGATCCAGAACGGCGGCCGCGAGCATGTTGGGCAAAACATGAAGAGCAGTGCGGTGCTGGCCGGCTCCCTGTCGAAGCTGCGAGCACGCACCCGCCCCAGCCTTGGCAGCAGCACCGTCACGGAGCGTCCTCTTATGTCCATGGAGTGGTCGACGAGCGAGAGCGCAGCGCTCGCAGCAGGTGTGGCGACGCCCCTCGTGGGCTCGCCAGAGGAGTGCAACGTGAGTGCCCTGTACAGGGGGGACCCCTCCTCGTATGCGACTCCCGAAAAAAGTGACGCGGCACAGTTGCAGACGCCGAAGCGGGAACTTGAAGCCTGGCACGCCTCCAAGGCCTTCATGGCATCCAATGCCCTCGTCACGGCTCGGCGGCACGGGCCGCAGTCACGCAACGTGAACAAGAACCGCATGAAGGGAGAGAAGATCGTGATACCCATCGTCCTCGACAGCGAAGAGGAAGAGGACATCGATGCAAGCAGCATGTCCAGCGCGGAGACGCAGATGCGTTCTCCCGTCGGCCAAGTGCAGAGGAGCGCACACGCGACCTCCGCAGGCTCGGGTAGCTTTACAAGCTATACTGCAGCGAAGTGCGCTGGCGAGCGGCTTGTCTCACAGCCGCAGCGCCGTAGAGGTGCACCAGCCTCCATGAGATGCTCGGCGCACCCCTTTCACAACGACAGCAACGTCAGCAGCGACAGCGGCAGTACCGGCAGTGAAGAGCGCTGCCACTCACTCGGCAAGCAATGCGGTAGCTGCGTACGTAACGCATCGTCCCCGTTTTCTACCCCGCCGCTCGAACTCTACTCGCAGCCGGTTGCCTCGAAGTCGGCGCGGCACGCATCCTTGTCCAGGAGCTTGGCAGATGGCTTCCACTACCACTTCAATGCCGCCATCGCTTCGCGGGCGCACAGCTCTGCCAAGCGCGACGACGAGGCCGCGGAGGAGGGGTGCTGCCACTGCTGCCCTTGCAGGCGGCGCGAGAGCCATTTCGCCCTCTGTCGCACCACTAACCAAAGCGCCGCTTCGGTTGTGCGGCAAGAGGAGGAGCGCAAGTTGGCGGATAGGGACACCCGCGAGGAGAGGCGTTTTTTCTATCGCGTCGCCGAGCCGGCGGCTGGCGCCACGTCATGCGCCAACTCGAATGGCAGCTCGTTCGTGGTGGAAGACTTGGAGGACAGCGACGAGGATGAACCGACGCTCTCCATGCAGAGCTTCCGCCGCGCTAACATTCAGCGCATACGGTGAGCTTCCCTTATCGGGCGCGCAAGAGCCCTCACACACTGCGCATTGCTTCCCCCCTTCCCCCCTCCGCCCCACACACACACATACCACATATCCTTCTCCTTTGCCTCCTCCCCGTATTATCACTCTTGTCGTTGGTAGTGTGACTGCGTGTCTCTCTCTCCCCTTGCAGATCTTCTTCATCCTCCATGTCCGTGCGGCGGTGGCTTGCGCCGCCCGGCCTCCCTCCTCCTCCTCCTTCGGTGTCGTCAGAGGCCTCCGCCTCTCTCTCTCTACCACATATATATGCACGCACGTATATATATATATGTATGCATATATATATATATATACCCCTCCCTTTTTTTCAGACGGCTGCGTGCGTGTGCGTGTGCGTGTGTGGGTGTCCAACCGTCCCCGCCCCCTTCTCTCTGCCCCGTGCGTTGTTGAGAAGGGACCACATCATGTGGTCAGCCGAGCACCACCCGCCTTTGCGAGCGAGTAAAGGGCGTCTCTGTGTATGGCCGTGCCCGGTGGCTGCGTGTCCAATCGGAGGGAGGGAGAGAGAGGGGGGGCGCCGGACGAGGCGTTTGTTTCAGCCCTTCCCCTCTCCTGCCCTCAGCCTTTGCCTGTATTGCGTGGAAAGAGGAAAGGTAGGGGAGAGGGCGTATTCTGTGGAAAGTCAGCGCCCGCGTTGCTGTGAGTGGCGTCCGTCGCAGCTGAGGACCGAAAAAAAAAAAAGAATGGTAGGAAATGCGAAGGAAGCGAACACGCGAAAAAAATGTGCGGGACACAATGGTGCAGATGGCACTCTCACACAGTCCATCGCACATGTCTGCGTGGACGAGTCGATACAGGCGGCGCGTCGTCGAGCACATTCGACGCTGTGTCCCCTTCGCAGTACCGCGCCCTGTCTCAGGGGTGATGGCTAAGGGGGTGTCGAGGAAAACGGTCCACATAGTCGTCGTACCAGTCACCGCCACATCACTCACAGTGTCGCGTCTCCGGGCAGCGGTATTAGGGCATCCCTCAGAGAGGCGCTCCTCGCCTTTCTTGTGTTACCCCTCACCCACTCACCACCACCCCTGTCCCTCTCCCACATGAACCGACGAGGGGAAGGACCTTATGCTCCAGCTCCCACTCCATCTCTCGCGCGTGTGCTTACCGTCCAACCTCTTCTTTTGCGCCCTATTCACATGCATTCTTATCACCGCTGCAGTTAACAAGACATCGTAACGTCTAAGAGGCGAAGGACACCCACCCACACACACACACATATATATACATATCGAGCTTGCCGACTTCTCCTCCCTCCCCATCCGTCCATTCACTCCTCTTCTCCTTTGTACCCCCCTCGGCCTGAGGTCCTCAGTTGGGCGGTCCCAGCGTTCTCTTCGCCCCAACATCTCCCCTATCCGACACAGCCCTGCGCCATGTGTGCGCGGCTCGCAGCGCTGATGAGTGGCACCCCCGCTCTCCTTCCCCTCCTCCTCCTCTCCATCCTTAGTCCCGCGAGCGTCGGCGCCGCAGTGACGACCGACCCCGCGGAGCCGCTGCTCGGCGTGCCATTCTTCGCTACCGACGCAGCCCTGCCCGCGGGCAGCAAGCTGTTCGCCTCCTCGGATGGGGGCTGCCTCAGCAACATCACGACCGTCTGCGTCGTAAGGAGTCAGGTAAGCGGTAGCAGCTTCAGGAACGGGACGTGCATCTTCACGGTAGACAGCGCCGCGCTTCAAGTGAAGCTGACTGTCCCTCGCTCCACTGTGCCAGTGGCCTACTGGTGCGTCGGGAACCCTGGTGGCGCACGGCAGGTGGGCACGCTGCAGATGCACAAGATGGAGGTGACACCGGACTACGTTTTTAACGGTGAAGGATCTACACTGACCTTTGGCAGCGCTGTGCCGGTGGAGACAACGGTGGGGCTCTACGCTGAGAGTAGATGCAACGCAGTGATTCCTGGAGGCGGTCCCTCAGCGCTGACGAACGCCCGCACGGTGAAGTTCACACCCAACGCGGACAGCAACCTTCTCTTCATATGCGCCTCCACCCTCAGTGTGACCGGGTCCACCACGAAAACAGCGCTGGCCAACGCAGTGGCCCTGGCGACGCCCTACACGATCAAGCCCACCGAAGGTGTGCTCCACCACACCGTCCACGTAGCGGTGCCTATAGTGTACTCCTTTTTTAATCTCGCAACTGACGCGCATTGCTTAAACTGGAAGCAGGCGGATCAGACGACATCCATTCAGGAAAGCATTGCCTTTCGAGTCACGGCACCGCGAGGTAAGTACTTTTTCTGCGCCAAGGTCTCGCGAAACAGCGTGTACATCCCCGCCAAAAACACTTTCACCGTCTTGGAGTACGACGTGGTGCCGCATACGCTGTACGCGGGCAAGGCGACTGACATGTCCTTTGCCCTCAACGCCGCCCCGGTGCAGGCCGCGCTCGAGGCGGCCCTCTCCACATCCTCCGACTGCACAGCCGCCGGTAACTGGCAGAGCACGTGGAGCAATCCAATGCAGTGGGCGGCGGGGCATCCGGGCGTCTACTACGCCTGCGTGCGCAAGAAGGCCAACACCGCCGATGTAGGCTACGCAAGCGTCCTCATCGTGACGGATCCGCCCGTTACCTTTTTCTCCCCCGCCATCCCGGTGCGCGGCGTGTCGATGCGCGCCACCCTCACCCACGCCAACGCGACCGACGCCTTCTTTGTGATCGGCATATCCGCCTTGTCGAATTGCCAAACGCTCCTCTCGAAGGCCACCGCCAGCCCAGCCTCCGGCACCAGCGTGAGCCTCGCCGTCCCGCTCGACGCCCCGAGCAGCCTACACTTTTGCGTGTCGAACCCACTAGTCGCTGAGCCAGCCGTGCAGGGAGAAGCCGTGCGCTACTACAAGCTACAGACGCTTACCCCCCAGCCGTTTTCTCTGCAGCACGCGCCTCTTCGAGTCGGCCTGCCAGTCAACATCACGCTAGACAGCACAGTATCCCTCGCGAAGGGCACGACGGCGACACTAGTGCGTGCGGTCGCAAGCCAGCCGCCATGCGGCGCCACCGACATGCCGACACTTGACGTCGCCGGCGCCGCGTTCGTACTGGGCCCCGTCACGTTCCCCGAGGCCGGTGGCTGGGACGTCTGTGTGCGCGAGCCTGGCGCAGACTACGTCGCCGTGCGCCGCGTCACCGTGTACGGCGATGCTACCGTGACGCCGCCCGGCATTGTTGCTGGCGTCGAGGGAACCATCGCCCTGCGTGGCCTCCCGCCTGCCGCTGAGGTGTTCGTCACGAGCGCCACCGCTTGCTCCAGCGAAGCCATTGTCCTGTGCAAAGCCAACACCAGCAGCGAGGGCGCTGCCACGCTCACGCTCACGTCCGACGGTGTGGGCACGCTGCTGCTGTGTTGCTACTACCCCGACACGACGACGAAGGCGATGCTGCAGGCGGCGGGGAGCGTGCGCAGCGCCAACCCGCGCGTCGCGCCGGCGGTTGTGGCGCTCGCAGCGCAGAGAAACGGCCCGCAGGCGCTTTACTTCGTGGCGGCCGGAGCGGCGTCACTGAGCGGACACGCCGCCTACCTCCTCTCAGACAGGTCGATGTGCCCTAGCGGCGCCACCGTCCCCAGTGCCGCCATCGCGCTGCCCGCGCTGGCAGTCGCCACTGGCAGCGACACGCCGTACGCAACCATCAAGCTCTCCGCTGCCATGGTGGGCAGGCGCTACCTCGTCTGCGTCAACACCGATGGCAGCTTCGTCGCTACCGGCACCGTTCTTGTCGTACTGCCCGCGCCACTGCTTACAGCAGACCCCGCAACGCTTGCCGCCGGTGTGCCCGCCACCATCCGCCTTCTCAGCACCTACACAAGCGCCGCGCAGGTTGATACCTACGCAGTCGTTCACGGTAGCACCGACTGCACCGGCGACCTCGACACGGTCTCCGTGCTCGCACGTGGCACCATTAACCATCGCACCGGCGTTGCCATGGCCTTCCTCGTGCCACAGAGCACCGCGCCACTCGCCCGCGTGCGCGTTTGCGTAGCGCCGAAGAGCAGTCTCCTCGGCGGCGGCGCCATCGGCTACGCTGCTGCTGGCGACCTCGACGTGAGCGTCTTTGCACCGCTGAGCGCCTACGCGCAGCTGCAGCGGCCCGCCAGCAGCGTCACCGGATGGCCCGTGCACACCGCCGCCCTGCAGTACCTTGTACGCTGTGGGTCATCCAAGGACGCCTGCAGAGCGATCCCCGCCGGTGCCAACGCCGCGTGCGCGGAAACCATTGCGCGCTACAGAGTTGGCGGCGCTACGCAGGGTGTCTTGGCGGCGCCACACGGCAGCTACTGGCTGTGCCAAAGCGCCACCATCGGCCTCGTCACCGGCACCGTCGCAGCCAACGCGACCATCGACGTTGTGGATGCCTTCCTCATGTCGGCTGACGCCGACCTTGCACAGATACGCGCCTACGTGCCCTTCAGCGCCACAATCAAAGGCGGCCCCAAGGGCACCTCTTTCTACTCGGTCATGGTGCAGCCCGCCACTGTACCCTGCCACGTCGCCGCAAAAGAGTCGCAGACCTTTGTCTCGAGTGAGAGCACCGTCATTGTCAACGTGAGTGCCATCGAACCGCACGTCGACGTCCGTTTCTGCGTTGGCCCGACTACCACGAGCAGCCGCGTCGAGGCGGCGCGCGCCACGTTGCGCCCCTACATGAGCCCCGCCTACATTTTCGCCGACACGCCCACCACCATCACCCTGCCGTCGCGCAGTGCCGGCACCTCCGCGCTGCTCTCGTCCTCACGCACCTCGCCTGTCCCCGTGCAGGGCGGCAGCAAGAGGCCCTTGAGCGGCGGTCGAGTCAGCTTCACCATCGACGGCTGTGGTGACAACAAGGACATCACGGAGCTCTTCTACCACGAGTTCCACGGCGCCTGGTCGGTGATGCGCGGGCGCATGCTACTGATACGCAAGGCCAGCTGCATCGGTGGCGGGGGCGCAGCCAGCATCCAGACCGCGTATGCCGCGCCAGGGGTGCCGATCACCGACGTCGGCGTCAACATGAGGTTTTTAGCAGTGGCCGGCATCAGCACCACCTCCAGCAGCACGTCCCCACCGGGCGTTGGCGTTCTAGCCACAGGCTACGTGCCGGCCGTGAACGAGGATGCCGCCTTCTACGTGTGGGCGCACCCGATCGGCGAGCCGCAAGTGCTCTTTACCACCGCTGCGCCGACGTTACGGGTGCGCAACTGGGCCGTCGAGCCGGCGGAGGCGCTCAGCCGCTACAACGCCACCATTGGCGCGGCGCCGCACACGCTAGTGCAAATCAGCGACGCGGTGCCGCCCGACTGCAGCTTCTTTAGCGAGTCTCGGCAGTGCGACGCGAGCCTCGGAGAGGCCGCGGACATGGGCACGCCTGCGCAGGCTGCCATCTACACCGCCACAGACGTGAGCGGGACGGTGTACGTATGCACCTGCCGCCCGCAGACCGGCGCGCCTCTGGCCGTGGCAGCGTTCAAGTCGCTGCTGCTGCCGCAGGTACTCCGCACGTCGCCCGCCATCGTGCGCAGCGCCGCCTATGCCGCCACGCTGAAAACGGACGGCTACGTGGTGCAGGAGGCCACTGTGTTTCTATCCAGCAACCGCTGTGCGGGGTCGCTGCCGCTGGAACTGACTGTGGTATCGACCATCGCCGTTCTCTCGGTGTCCTTTGACACGGCGAATCTTGCGAAGGACGTGGAGGACGTAGACCTGTGTGTGCGCACGCCGGGCGGCACTGGCGCCGCCATCGCCAGCGTTCCGGTGGCGTCAGGCAGCATCTGGCCCACGCAGTTCGCCCTTGGCGCTACCGCTGCCACCATCTTCATGCCACTGTCGAGGCACACTACCTTCCAGCTAAGCGCCACCGAGACCGAATGCGTCGACGTGGCCGGCATGCCTACCTTCACCACCGACGGTGATGGCTACGCCACGGTGTCGCTGCTGGGCCCCGGCGGCGACGCGCTGCCGCTGGGCCGCTACGCCGTGTGTGCCGCCAAATCCACGCGTGCGGTGGCGGCGCTGGAGACAATCGAGGTAGTGCCGGCTGCACACTTCAGCGTGCGCGGCAGCATCTTCGTTGTCGGTGTGCCCAGCCGCATGGAGCTGGAGCAGGACCTGCGCGCCGCGGACCTCATCGCCGGCTTTAGCACGACGGCCACCTGCAGCTCCGTCACGCCTGACCACGGCACATGGACAGCGCTCTCGAGCACCGCCATTGAGGTGCGCGCGAATGCGGTGAAAAGGGCAGGGGTGTTTTTGTGTGCACAGGTGCCCGCAAACGGCTCCATCGTCGCGCTGCCGCACGTGCTCGCGTCGCCGCGCCACATCACGTTCCTGGAGCGGGAGATGGCGCTCCCGACCGGCAACTGGAACACGTGCACAGACTACTGGGTGGACCACTGCCACCCGCCTGGCGGCGACGGCAGCACAGCAGCGGATGTGCTGACGGTGGTGCGCGGCGGCTGCTGCGACCCCGCGGCGCAGGCGGCGGCGGTCGGGAGCGCCAGCATGGCTAGCGGTACGTGCCGGCTAAGGATCGACGCGGCAAAGGTGGCCGCGCACCCCGCCGGCACGAGCTTTAGCGTGTGCGCCTGGAACCCTGAGAACCGCTCCGCCTGCGCAACGCTGCACACCGTGGCGGTGACCACGAACTGCACCCTCAGCACCGTTGGGGGCGGCAGCAGGTTAAGCAAAGGCGCGGCGGCTGGTATCGCAGTAGGGTGCGTGGCGAGTGGTGTTGCCCTGGTGTTCCTGGCGTGCCTCATGTGGCGGCGGCGCCGTGCGAGAGAGAACTCGAAGAGTATGGTGAGCGACGGAGAGGACCCTTGCTCGAGCGAAGGGACTGGTGCGGGGGGTGCATGGGAGGAACGGCAACCTCATGAGCTGCTTTGGGCGCAGCTGGGCAATACGGCCACGGATGCCACGCGCAGCGAGGAGCTGGTGCAGGTGGGGGGGGCTATGCCCACGACGCAGTTGTCCGACTCGATGGCGGCCACCACGGACGCGGAGGCACCGCTGGATTTGGCGCCGAACTGCATGGATGTGTGGCCTGAGGTCATCAACAAGTACTACCGCTTCCTGGACGGCTCCGACGTCGACTATGACACGGTGTCGCTCATCCCTGGCGAAGGCGAACCTTGCGGGATGGACGAAGAGCTCGAGGCCATGCTGGCCGTTCCGCCTGCGAGCGCCCTCACCGCGGAGCTCGAGGCGAGGCGACAGGCAGAGCTGCGCTTCGTGGCGGACCGCAACGCGAGGCTGCTGGTGGTGCAGGAAGAAAGGCGCCGCATGGAAGAAGAAGACCCAATAATGCTCAAGATGATCATCCTGCAAGAGAGGGAGGAGTGGATGCGAGCGGCGTTGGAGGGCCACTACCGCCGTGCAGACTACAACCTCACAGTCCTGCTCCAGTCCAGCCTGGATTACTGCAACGCGCTGTCGCGAAAAAGGCGCAGCGATTCGTCCGAGTCGCCGTCCTCTCCAAGCGAACTACTATCTGTGGGGTCGTGGGACGTGGCGCCGCTGGTCCCGTTCGACTGCAGATTCGATAGCTACACGGACGGCACCTATGCGCTAATGGAGTCATCCGCGTCCGCCTTCTCCCCCGAAGCGAGTTCGCAGCGCAGCATCGGCAAAGGCTCGGCCTTCCCACACCCGCCACTGCCCGCGCCGGGTTCGCCGTCCGCACGAAATCGACCTGCAGGATCACAGCCATCGGCGACGGAGACGAAACGACTCACTTGTTCGCCTGATGATCTGTACCGCAAGCGACGCTTCCTCGAGTTCCCGTTTGTCACCAACTCGGTCAAGACACTCATCGGGTGCAGCGGCAGCGTTCCGCTCCCGGCGTTTGTGCGGGGGCTGCCGTTGGTTGACCTTCAGGCCTTCCACTCGAAGCACCGCTGGCTTGCCGACCCGCCCCGGCACACCGGCAGCGCCGACCGCTGCTCAGAGACGAAGGGCATGTGGGCCTTCATGGCGCCTGGCTCCGAGATGCCCTTCGTGCGGCGCTACTTGACGCTGTTTGAGAAAGAATTCTGTGGGCGGGAGAAGATGTTGGAGGCGGACGCCGCGTTCTGGTCGCGACTGTTCTGCGAGAAGCGAACCACGCCAGTCTTCTCCGCCTTTGAGGAGGTGGAGACGGTGTACAATCCCAGCGACGCGCGGTCCTTCTGCGCCACCTCCCTCGAGTACCGCAACCTCGGCAGCTCCGAAAGCGACAGCGACGGCGGCAGCTTCGAGGACGACGGCAAGCGGCACACCCAGAGTGTCGAAGTGTGGGCGCAGGAGAAGCCGGCACCCGAGTCCATTGTGGAGCAGCGCCGTGTCGAGCAGGAATTAGCATCCCTGCAGATCACCAAACGTATGACCGCAGAAGAAAAGAAGAAGGTTGCAGCCGCGCAAGCGGCCTTTCGAGCGATGCGATCCGCAGAACGGAAGGCTCGCACTGCACGGGAGAGGGCAGAAGCAGCCCGTCAGAAGGCAGAGGCGGCGAACGAGAACGCCAAGAGTGCCAAGGCGAGCTGCGAGAGGAGGAGCCTATCGAGGACTCGACTGACCAGCACAACCACGGCAGAGGAGCAGGTGGTGCAGGACCTCCAGCGCATGGAGGATCTTCGGAGGCTGGGGATGCGGTAGGGACGGAAGTGTGTCAGCGGCATTGGCGAAGCTGCCAGCGTGGCGTGAAGACCTAATTTCACGGCGTCTCTCGCCCGCAGCATTCGTGCATCGTTCGTCCGCTCTGCTTTCACGCAGGCGCCCAGGCCACCTGACCCTGCCCCCTCCTCCCCTTTTACGCATGCGTGTAGGATAGCAATACACGTACATGCAGACGTCCAGTACGCTCATGTATGAGCTACACGGCGGGCGGCTGTGTCAAGTAGCATTTCCCACACCGCGTCATGTGGTATGCTGTTTCCTTTCTGTGCCGCCTCTGCAGGCCGGCGCTCTGCCCTTTTCTGTTTGCCGTCATCGGCGCCATTCTCTGCCGCCCCTTGCCCCTCTGGGTTGAGATTCACTGCTGGATACCGGGCCCCTTTCACCTCTCCTCCCCACTCCCCACACGCACACACAAGCACACATCCTTTTGGCGGCGCTGTCACGCTGCTGCTGCTGCTGTTGACGGTGATAATATTCCGTTACTTGTTCGCATTCAGAGGGAGAGGGGGGGGCGCAGCTGCACACCATCGCGCGTGCATCAGCGCTCGCCGCTCGTCTTTAGCGGCGCCCCCTCCCCTTCTCCTCCTCCTGCGTCTCCGCCCCATCCGCCGCCGTCGCTTTTCGCTTCCTTTGCATGTCGCCTTCGAAGCAGCGCTGACGTGCTGCGCCCCTTTCGTTTCACCCTTTTTCTTTCCATAAATGTGTCGATTTCCTCTGTGAGTGCCGCGTGAGATACGATGCCGAAGCGGGAACTACGCGTTCTCTTCACCTCGTGCGCATCGCCGCGCACCTCCTCACAGGCTCTACCCTTCTGTTGAAGAAAAAAAATCTCCCTTTCACCTTCGTAGACACCTCTTGGTCAGTCGATGCCGCATTGGCCCACCGCACCACACCAAACAGTATGGCAGGCGCTCCAGGGATTGTTAGCGGCTATTGTGCCGCTTCCTGCCGCTGCTGTTGCGTATGCCGATGGTGCCTTGTCTGCCCTAGGCATCTGTGCATGTACGTGTGTGTGTGCGCGCGCGCTTCGATGTCGATCTCTCTCCTTGATAGTTGTGCTTGATTCGGCATTCTTTTTTTCCCCTCCCCTCTCAGCTTCTTTATCAGCCACGCTGTGGCGCATTCTACATTCCCCATCCTATCCCTCCTCCTCGTAATGTATCACTTTTGTGTAACCCCTCCCTCTCGCCCGACACATTATTTTTTTCTTGCGCCAATGCCTTCTAATTGTACGTGTGCATCTCCGCTAAGCCTATGCGTTTCTTTTTCAGCATCTGCCTGTGCGCCCCTTCCCTCTGCTCTGGTGTGTGTTCGTCAACGCCCAGTGCGAGACGACTATGCTGGGCGCGGGTGTGTGTTCCGGTCACAGAAGAGGGGTTCAGGGCGTGAAAGGAGCGGCATGCGCAGAGACACAGCCCAGCACACCCTCTCCCTCTCATGGCCTCCTCTCCGCCTGTTTGTTTACTCCATAGCGTCTCACGCCTCGCGCCTCACCGTGGGCTGGGCCCTTCCCTTTTCTTCCCCTCCCCCCTCCCGGCACTCTGTTGGACTCGCGAGCGCAAATTCGTCGACACGTGTTTGCGGCGTACGTGTGTGGTTGGCAGACGCGTATCCATTGCTGTTCGCCCTCTGCCGCTCCTCTCCTTCTGTGTGTGTGTGTGTGTTGTCGTGCCTTTTTCTTTTCTGAGAAAGGGGTGGCGGGCGGCGTTCCCTTGAGAGGGTCGATGGCCTTCTGTGCATATGTGTGTGTGTGTTGGGGGGGAGTCAGTGCGGTCTGTGCTTGAGATGTGCCTCATGTTTGCCCACAGCTGTGGTGGCTTGCATACCTTTGGTCATGTTACTGTTAGGAATTCTCCCCCTCAACATATATATATATATATCTGCACTGGCACGCACACATGACACGCATTCCTGCTTTGTGTTGTTGTCTCTCCAGTTTTATTCCTTTCACGCATGTCTTCTGTCTCTCTCTCTCCTCCTCCCCAGACATTCTTTTCGTGTGATTATTGCCGCTCCGCCGGGAAGACGCCGCTTCACTGCGTGCATGCGTGTACGAGTGACGCATGAAGGCACCGGCGAAGGTGCCTGTGCGTCTTTTCCCCCTTCTTTCATCTTTGGAGCGTGTCCGCATGGCCTCCCGTGCCTCCATGCTGTCTCGTATGTGTGTGTGCTGGTGAGATACATGCTCGCGCCTCGTCGCCCTTTCTCTCTTTCTAAGTGGCTGTTACCCGTCATTGCCCGCCCACCCCCGCCCCACACACGCACACTCACACAACGCAGGCTCTCCTCCATCTCGCCCCCGTAATGCGAAGCGTTGCACACTGCCATGCGGCATTGCTGGGAAGACGAGTTCGCGTGTATACTTGCGGTGGTGTGTAGGCTCCTTGCCCTTGTGCAGCCGGTGCAGGCACAGGTCGAGAGGGGCAGGGCCGCCGCCATGGATTGCTAGGGAGACCAAGAGGGTCTTTCGTGGAGCAGTAATACCAATGGCCCCCGTAGCTGAACCGAAGAGAGGGACAAAAATGGAGATGGTGGAGTGCAACGAGCGGGCGAGGGCTTCTGTGTTTTACTACTAATAACGTGCACGACCGATGTGCCTCACTCTGTGTAGGTCAGCAATGCTAAAGGCATCTCTCCCCCACCCCCTTCAGCACTCTTCTGTCTTGTAGTCCACAGCTGCGCCATGGTCGCTTGCGGCGAGCGCTGCCGGCAACTGCACGGAAAGACGAAGGCAATATACATTACCTGGAGCACACGTGCATTGCATTCATGACCGTATCGCCTACTCCTTTCCTTATAGAGCCCGTCGGCAGATATTCGTGTGTGCCCTTCTTCTACAATGGTAAAGGAGCGGTGCTCGCGCGCGCGGGGGGGCGTCCGTGCGCGCTTTCAGGGTCGCTTCTCCGTATCGTGTTTTTGTTCCTCTTCAATCTCAACCGGCTTCAGTGTGTCTCTCCCTCTCCCTTCCCCTCCTCTCCCCCCAACACCACCACCCCTCCTCACCTCCTCGCTGCTGTTCATCTCTCGTTTTCGACTCCCTCCTGCATTCTGTGGATGTGCACTAACGTCCACCTCTCTCTCTTGTGTGTGTGTGTGTGTGAACAGCTGAAGACATTTTCTTTCTGTGTATGTGTGTGTGTGTGGCGGCAGTGACGTTATCGATTTCCCTTTTGTTTCTGTTCCGCAGCTCGTAAGGAGCAGTCGGGGGCAGCGCATGTGAAGTCAAAAAAAAAAGCGGAGAGGAGACCGCCAGCGAGTGTCGTCCTCCAGTGCCCCAGCAATCATACGTGGGGAAAGGCCCGCAGCCACCCACGCACACGCACCGGAAGCGCTATCGTTTCTTTGACCGCACTTTGTGTGTGTGTGTGCCAGGAACGATTATGCGTGTGGGTGAGTCACGTTCACGCACGTGCCCTTCATCCCCACCCGTTGCCGTAGCTGCCACCACCACCACCACAATCCCTGTGTACTCTTCTCACACTGCTTTTTTTCACTCCTGCTTGGGTCGTGTCTGTGTCTCGGCCTACCGCATGCATCTCGATACAAACTTCGCAGGTCACTTTTTTTTCGCTTCTCGATAAGCGTTTTCTTGCCTATGCACTAAGACGTGGCGCTGCTGCAAGCAACAGAGCACCCAGACACAGGGGAGAGAAACAGAAAAGACACGGAGATCTTGATCCCGCGCGCGAAGCCGCTCCACATTCACCACAACAACCACCATCACCACCCGGCGCCTGTGGCAAGCACGAGAAGAACGCGTGTCAGAGTGCGCTGTTCAGCCCTTGTGCACCACGCAAGAAGGGTACGCACAGCACCCCCCCATCCCTTGTCTCCTCTCGTGCGCTGGCCTCTTTGCCATTAGCCTCGCCGGAGTGCTGCAGTGCTGCTGATCCGACTCGCTGAGCATAAGTCAGCCCTCTACCCATAGACACCCCACTTAGACTTGCCCTCGTTGCATCCAATGCCGTACAGCGCGTATCAAGTTGCGCGGCCTACCGACCCGTTCCGGCCCATGCTGGAGATGTGCTTCCGCGGGCATCGCCAGGGTGTGTGCAGTGTCCACTTTCAACCGCCGCCATCGCCGTCTCTGTTCATTCCTAAAGTGGTGTCCGGAGGCGCGGATGGGGCGGTCATGCTGTGGGACACTAAGTCCACCACCCGCACCATGCGATTCGTGGGGCATCGTGGCCCAGTGCTCGCTGTCAGTTGCAGCCCGCGCGCGAACCTGCTCGCGAGCGGTGGCCATGATGGATACGTGCGACTGTGGATCCCGAACACGCGGCGAACAGCGGCGACCTACGGCCTTCACGCTGAGCCGGCAGACGACCGCAACTCATGCGGTTGGCGCGGTCACACCGGCGCAACCCGCGCCGTCGTCTTCGCTCAGGACGGCTCAGATTACCTCTACACCGCTGGCAATGACAAGGCAGTGAAGTGCTGGGACCTCAACTACGCCTCGAGCAGCCACCACATAGGCGTTGGCCCGGGGAACAAGTTTGCCGGCAGCTTCGCGCCCCTGTCGTCTACGGGGCCGCATGGCACGGGACACATGAACTGGGTGCGCACCGTGGCTGTGCAGAGCGCCTACACATCGTCCAGCTTCTTTCACTACATCGCTAGTGGTGGTGACGATCACGTCATATGCGTCTGGGAAACGCGCTCTCGAGCTCCGGTGCACGTCCTATTTGATTGCAACGCCAGTGTGCATTCACTAAGCTTTCACCCAGACGGCTACGTGCTGGCGAGCGGCGATGCTAACGGCGCCATCAATCTCTTCGACCTGCGACGCACCTCGTCCTCACCTTCGGCTGCCGCCAGCGGGGGCGGCTCGACAGCACAGCGGCGCTTCTCGAGCCTCCTTCAGCACTACAAAGGTGCGCACCCCGGCGGGGTACAGTGCGTCGACTTCTCCCCCAACGGTGGCTGGCTGCTCTCGTCCGGCAATGACAGCAATGCGAAGCTGTGGGATGTGAAGCAGGTGTACCTCTACTGTACCCTGCAAGGGCACGAGGGACCTGTCAAGTCGTGCCACTTCTCAGAAGACAGCCGCTGGTTCGCCACGGGCGGCAGCAGTGACAAAACCGTCCTCGTATGGCGCAGTGGCTTGGCGGCAACGGTAGCAGTGAGCGGCTCTACTGCCCAGGCCGCACTCGTTGTCGGAGAAGAGGACGCAGCTCCGCCCGCACCGGTGCCCCCGCCCAGCGTTTCATTTTCTACAGACGCCCCCGCACTGCGGTTCTCCTCCTCGATGGCACAAGCCTCCCGCGACGCGACGCGGGGACGCAAGCTGCGAGAAGACTCGCTCCCCGCACACGGTGAGGCGGAGGGCTCCCCAAAGACGTCGACATCTCCATCTACGAGCAACGGGTCCGCAAGCCGTTGCAGAGGCGGCAGTAGCGGCCCCAGCCTCAGCAGCCGAGTCGCTGCCACTGCCGCTGCGTCACTGGGCCGTCCGCCTCTCTCCCTCTCCCAAGCAAAGACGGCGCCGACTGGCACGCCTGCCGAGTCCCTCTCGCACGGGATGGAGAACGGATCCACTGCAAAAGTGTCGGGGTGCGAAGTTGCCGAAGAAGAGAGCCCTGCCGCCGCCCGCGAGCGCAGCTTCGAGCGCAGCGAGCACCGGTACACCTACCTCGCCGCGCGAGTCCCCGGTAACGGCCACTCACCGCAGCCGCCGGTTACCGAGCGCGACACAATGTGCTGTGGCCCTAACGCCCTCGGCGAAGAAGATGAAACGCTACTGGCTAGCGTAGATGGCACTGCTCAAGGCGATGTGGCTGCAGAAGAGCGAGAGCAGGAGGCGCTGGTGGCGCAGGAGCGCGCCTACCAGCGACTGCAGGAGGAGCGCATCATCCGACAGCGTCTCGCGAACCTCGAAGAGGCGCTGGCGTCTCTGGCGGCGTACATGCAGAAGCAATACCAGCAGCAAGCAAAGGAGATGCACGAGACGCGAGTGGCCAGTAAGGCGCAGGCAGAAAAGTACGACGCCGATCTCGCAGACCTGAAGCGCTTGATCGCGCAGCTTGCTGCCCCTGCTGCCGACAAGATTGGTGCGAGCGGCACAGGTTGACGACTTCAATGGGGGAGTGCGTGCAGCGACTCACTTGGAAGATGGCCATGAGCTGCCGGCGCGGCTGCTTGCATGGCCGGCTCCGCTATTGATGATTCTTGGCCTTCGTCGCCGCAACAACGCCACCGCTCTTCCTTTTCAGCGGTTGACCTCTTCCGGAGGCTGTCGAGTCAGCCAGGTTGCTTACATCGAGCGGCCGGCGCGGCTGCGCGGCTTTGGAAACGTGGGTGGCGCGCCTTTGGCTTTAGCCCTCACGCTCCTCCACCACCGCCACCACACGCCCTGTCCTCTTATCCTCATCCTTTGCCGCCGTCACCTTGGTGGGTGAGGCGACGGCTCATGTGTACCTGGCGCATTCCCTCGCTTCCCCATCGCCCCCCCCGACCCCTCCTTCCGTCACGCACCACTCCCAGTGCCACCGGTGTCGCTCTGGCGTCGCTGTCTCATCAGGACAACACCAAGTTCACGTCCGAGCGCGAACGAGCGACGAAAACAGCACAATACGAAGAAGAAAGCTCGGCACGCTGATGTCACTCGTGGTGACTTTCTCCATGCGTGAGGCCCCTCCCCAAATGCACGACTTCAGGCGCGCTGCAGTGGAGGGAGGACATTAAGGCGGAAGAAAGGGGGCTCATGGTGAGCTCTCGCACCAGCCGTCTGCGCACCTTGGCCCTCTGCGACGTACTCGCCGCCACCGCCACAGACACACACACAAGAGAGAGGGAGAGAGAGGCTGCACTCCTCGAATAACGAAAATGCGCTCTTGCAGTGATGGCCTCTCTCCCTCTCTTTCTTGCCTCTCCTCCTCCTCGTACAGCCTAGGCGAGTGCAGATGAACGACTTCGAAGTTGGAAAGTCGGTGGCCTGCTGCGAGGCCCAGAAGTTCGGGGGCATCTCTGCGGGGACACAGTCAGCTGACCCTTTAGCAACCTCATCAGACCAGCGCAGCTCGCCAACGTGCTGTTGGGCATACTGAACATGAAAAGCAGCGCCTTCGCCCCGGACACGCTTCTCCGCCCGAGCAAGGTGCTGCGCGAGACGGGGTATGACGGCTTCCAGAAGGAGGGACAGCTGTTTACGTACGCACGTGTGGTGCGAAGGGCGTCGTCACATACCACAGACCTCTCGGCGGCGAGCTCGGCCGCCGCTTGACTGAAAAAGTGCTCTGCAAGGCGGAGCGTCTTCCGGAGACGGCTTTCCACAGAAACATGTCAACGATGTCAGCAGGATTCAGAGCCACCGCGGGCACCTCGGGTGTCTCGGGAAACTTGGGCGGCACCTGTAGCTCTTCCGTGTATGCACCAACAGCAAGCAGGTGTCCATAGATTATGGACTCGATGTCCGCGATGCTGGACATTGCACCTTGCTACTCTTACGGCGAGCTTGGACCTCCTGGCCGTTCTTACTGGTGAGATGCCCACAGCAATCGAATGGCCTCAGCATCGGCGCGAGACGGTCACCATTCGCTCCACCTCTAACAGCGGCTCTGCCGGGAGGCCCGGGAGCCACCCTGGCGGCGCTGGTGAAACGTCGCTACCGTCATTCACTTACGCAACCGTGACTGCCGTGGGGGCGTCTCGTTGCTCAGCATACGCTGCTCAGTGAAACGCAACAGCGGTGGCACGAGAACCGGTTCGAGCAGGTGGTCCGCACACGAAAGGGTGGAGAGGGTGGGGAGCAGAGGCCCCGGTACTTCTATGGCAAAGAGAGGCACGCCATGAATGCGTGCCTCTCGCGTGCGTTGTCTCGTCTCGAACGCACGCACACACGAAAATGAAAAGCGACCGGAAAGAGGAGGGCGGGTGGGTGTAGGTGGGCGCCATGAGAACAAGCGCAACACATTGGTGCATTCTAACCCTCCTCCACGTCAACGCTGCCGGAGGACTTGGGACAGCACACGCGTACAATCCTCTTCCGCGGCTCCCACGAATCCGCTCCCCCACCCCCTCCTCTCCCTCTTCTCTCCCGCTTGTCCTCTCGGACAGGTGTGTGTCTGTGTGTGTGTGTGTGTGTATTGGGGGGAGGGGGAGAGGGGGGGAGTTGCGGTAAATGATGAAAAGGCGGAGATGCGCGATATCGATGGTCGAATGTGCTCACATTCACTCTCCCTCGTGTTGCTTCGCCGCTGCCCGTACTTGTCTCCACCTTCATGATTGGGCTGCTCTTGGCCCTCCTCACACACACACACATACGGGACACGTATGCTGACTTCCACACGAATGCCCACCTTGGCCACACCCTCGCGTGGCGAAATACGGACGGCACGATCACTGGTGCCCGCACACTTGCTCATCTCTTACTTTTGAAAGAGTAGTGTCTCAGTCAGTCTGTGAGAGAGATACGACGCGAGAAAGTGTTCGGACCGCACACACGCACACGCAATCACCTCCTCCCTCTCTCCCTCCCACCTGTTTGACTTGTCTTTGGCTTTTTCGACGTGCCCCTCATTGTTTGCGTTGCGCGCTACGGAGCGTGGTGCGTCGGCGGCTGTTGTGCTTTCTGTCGTTTGTTGCTGTGTGACGGCCAACATTACGGATACGTGTATTATATATATTTGTGTGTGTGTGTGTGCGTGGGGGGGCCTCGTTTCTTCTTCGGGGCGCCGTCCCTTCCCCCCCTGCGTTGCCGTTTCGGCGAGACCGCGACTGGCACCGCTTTTACGCTGCTCGATGAGTCGGTCAACTTGCGTGTCCTCTGACTCATCTCCCCAGACTTGTGCTTTGGTGAACTCCAGGGGCGTGGCGTGATCGGCAAGTGACCAAGACGGAGATCTCAGCATCGATCGCCGCATACGAGACCGTGCCGGAGGAGCACCCTCAGGGGGGGAGCGGGGTTGAGCGTGGCTCAGAGGGAGCACATTCGCGCGAAGCGGCAGCCGCTGCAGTGCTCTTCTAGCTGCGCATCGTCGCTGGTTGCTCGCGGCCGTTGGCAGCTGTCCTTTCGCGCCGTCACTATCCCCCATTTTTTCGGCGACGCGGCCTCTCCCGCTTCGAGGGCGCGACTGTGGGTTCAGCTGGCAAAATCTGAGTCTGCAGCCGTCACGTGTCTATTTGACCTCATCTCTTCTCTCACTTCCTTGCGAAATTATTCGCTCACTGCCTCGGCTTCTCCCCTCCAGCTGGCCCTCTTCCTCCTTCCGTGCGTTCGCCTCCCCGCATCCGCCTCTTCTCCGCATCACCGTTGCTGTGCAGCACGTCACAAAAGCGGCGACACATCAAGCGGGCCTCGCATTGCTGCCCATTTTTTTTCGGCGTTACCGCAAAGCACACAGGATATCACAAAGCGCTGGGCCGTCTCGTCTCTGTCCTCCCTGTTGCCTTGGGTGCATCTTAATCCTTTCAGTATTGAGGCAGAAAAGCGCGGCTGGTGCACGGCTGCCTCACGCACTTACATACGCACGCACCGCAGGAGAGCGGGAAAAAGAAGGGAGTTGCTGGTCTTCCCCTAACTCGGGCCTGCGTCGTTTGTGTGGGCTCCCCCTCCCTCCCTCCCTCTCTCCTCCTTCTCCTTTCCTTTCATCTATCATCGTCTCGTAGTGGTCTCTCACGCACACGCACACGCACGCACGCATAAAGTTTCTCTCTTTCTGTCCCTCCCACACCTTTTAGAATTCAGCGGGTGTCTCAGCGGACCTCTTCTCTCCCCCTCCCCGTGTGGCTTCCCCTCTGCTCTTTGCGTGAGTGTCTGCCCCTCCCCCTCTCTCTAACTCAAAGGAACGCATCGACTTGCGGATCGCTGCGTTTGCTCGCTATTTCGGCCATTCCTTTTTTTTCTTCTATATCTTCGGGGTCGCTGCCACTGGCGCCTCCGTCGTCACCAAGGTCTGATCGGTACTGCAGCAGCGCCTACACGTGTGGTACTCGGCATCCTCACCCCACCGACAGCGCTGCCATCCCGATGAGTTCGCTCAACAACAGTCAGGCGCAGTTGGGCAACGGCAATCGGCAGCGGAAGCCTCCCCACTACACATTCACACCATCCGATAAACCCTCGGCGACTCGCCGAGCTGACCCCCATGAAGCGAATGCACTGCCGATGAGCGGCACCACGCAAGGCCCCCATCGGCGGGCAACGCTGCCGCCACCTCTACCGCCCGTACGCCGCGGCTCTTCTCCCGCTACCGCTGCCGAGGACGCAGCTTCCCTCCCTCCCCCGAGCGCAGCGGCCCCTAGTGCCGACACTCTCTCTCTCCTCTCCCTGTCTCAAGTCGGTCGCACCTCATCGAAGAACGGCAGTCGGCGGCAGCAACAGCAGCAGCAGCCTGTAGCGCCGGCGGCAAACGCTGGCGGCGCTAATCCGGAGCTGCCGGGTACTTCTGTCAACGCCTCAGCCAGTGCACGGCGCCCACCGACAAACCCACAGAGCCGCAGCACCACCAGCACGCCAGCGCCACGCCCAACCTCGTCTCTCCTAGTAAGGAGCGTGGCCGCGGCAGCGCCTTCGGCTCGAGAGAAATCCGGCCCCGGGCTATCCCGAAAGGCGTCCTCTGTCGCGCGCAGCACTGCCAGCGCCGGCGCTTCCACTCACACGAGCAAGCGGGACGACGGTGTGGAGGAACTGATGGAGATTCGGCTCGCTCGGACCCAGCCCATCGAGAAGTTTTTCGTTGAATACGACAGCGCGGCGGCCGAGCGTGACGATGATGGGCAGCCGCGCAATGATAATGAGGTGCTGCTGGAGCAGTTTGCCGAGTACACCAACGATGACTCCTTCTTTTCTTCGGGCAATACCGTCATCGAGTGCGACCCGCAGCGCCTGCGCAGCGACCCACTGCGTCGTCGTGCTATCATCTCCGTTCACAATACGCTGCAATTACGCGCGCTCACGAACGGGCGGGTGCCAGAGGGCGCCGTGTGGAACGAGGTCACACGCACCTCGTGGCTCTATCAGATTCACAATCGCGCTATTGCGCTGCAGCAGAGCTCCTTCTTCATCTTTCCCGCCCATTGGACGCCGCGCGTGATTGTCTACAACATCATGCACCACTGGCTGATGGAGATGCTGATCTTCCTCATGATTCTCGGCTACGCCATCTTCCAGGCAACGTGGGGCCGCTACACCACCCGGCGTGGCGGTCTGCAGAAGCCTGACTACATCATCTGGGCCGACGTGTTTTATACGTGCCTGCTTGGCTTCGAAGTTATCGCACGCCTCTTCGCGAGCGGCTGCGTTTTGCACAAGCGCGCCTTCTTCCGCTCTCCGTGGCGCTGGCTGGACATGGCGGTGCTCGTGCTGAGCATCCTAGAATGCACGTGGTGGCAGGACCTGTGGAACTTCACGGCGTGGCGACTCATCCGCGCCATCAAGTGCCTCACATACGTTCCGGCCCCCGTGCAGATGAAGCTGCTCGCCAAGTCGCTCCTTCGCTCGACGAACAGACTCACCTACGTGACCATTCTATTCATGTACTTCATCTTCTTTTTCAGCCTCTTGGGGCTTCAGCTGTTCGCCGGCACGCTGCGCAGCCGCTGCGTCAACACGCTAACCGGCGCCGTGACATCGCAGGTGTGCCGGAGCGTGTCGACCGGTCGGTACGGGATCTACTGGGGCCGCCACTGTGGCCGGTTCTTCACCTGTGTAGCAGACGCTTTCCCAAACCCGCACTATGGTTTCCGCAGCTTCGACGATATCGGGCATGCGATGCTGTCGGTGTTTCAAATCATGACGCTCCAGGGCTGGAGTGGGCTGCTGCAGGAGACCAACGACGGACTGGCGGTGGTGGGCTTTCTCTACTACGCCTTCACCATTCTCGTGTGCACGTGGATTGTGCCGCCCCTGTACCTCGGCGTCTTCCTCGAGAAGATAGAGCGTACCAGCCGATTGTTTGTGCTGAAGCAGGTGGACTTCTTCGAGCATATGCTGACAGAACAGCGCCAGCGCATGTCGGCCATGGTGCGTCTGAACGACTACGTCGAGCGGGACGAGAACGGGTTCGTGCCTCATTACCCAGCCTGCACACTCCCGCAGCAGGACCACAAGCGCCTCACCGACGACGACACGACCAGCGGTAGCACAAACGATAAGAATAAGAAGGCACACTGGCGAAAGAGCCACCACCGGCCGATTCAAGCGACGAAATGGACAGATGAGCAGCGCATTCAGTTGCAGCTGGCGCTCACGCGTCAGCGCGACGTCGCAGAGGAGGCGGAACGCAAGCGCCAGCTGCAGCAGGCCGCCCTCGGAGACGCTATTGTAGATGAGGGCGGAGTCGGAAAGCGGCGAGGCGCGAAGGCGGCGTCGACGCCACGAGCCGGGGCGGTGTTAGCAGCGCAGACCCACACGCCGCCGTCTTCCGCCAAGGGGGGCAGCGACTTTGCGCTTGGCGGTCGCGTTGGTGTCGTACAGCACCACCCCGCTGACAACGCCATTGGTGACTCCCACAAGTCCGACCTTCCATTTGCGGTTCGGCAAGAGGTGCAAGCCGAGCAGCTGCGCTTCCTGGACCCATACACCAATGGCGCGAGCACCGCGAAAAATGACGTGTACAACTCGGCCGCCGCCTTGCGCGCCAACACTGAAAAGTCGCGCACCAGCACGCCTGTCGGTGGCGCAGAGGGCGCTACGGCCACCTACAGTTGCCCGGCCAGCAATGCACGGCACTCGCCGAGGGCATCGTCGATGAGCGTCGCGGTGGCCTGTGAGGCCGCCGGTGTGGTGCCGAACCGCCACTCGATGCCGGTGCGCGACTCGCCGTCGCGCGCGCCACGCATGAGCGGTCACGGCTCCTTCAGCCGCCTGCATGCATCCATGACGCAGACGCCACAGCAGCAGGAGCGGGTGGAGTACGTCGTGCACGACCCCGAGGGCGGTGACTTTGCCTACGCCAAGACGTTTGCGCAGAAAATCGGCATTGTCCGCAACATCGCGCATATGTTCACGGAAGGTTACCCGCGCATCATCTCGCAGTACCTGTGGGAGCACCGCATATTGCAGCACCGCTACGGGCTCGCACCACTATCCTACACGAATAGGTACGAGGAAGAGGCTCTTCGCCGGCTGCGTCAGCGCCGCGCACAGGAGCGCCGCGAGGAGCGGGAGGAGCTGCGCCGCAACGGCAAGGGGCACCTGATCGACGACGACGACGATGGCGATGCACAGACCGAGACGCGGTGGATGCGGAAAGAGGGGCTGGTAGCTGGGAGCATGTCCCCGATTCGCATGGCGCGCAACATCCGCGAAAACGCTCCGATCACCGTCTTCAATTACATGATGTACTTTTTTATCGTCGCCAACGCCGTCTTCAATGCGTCACGCTTCGACACGATGCCGGACTATTGGGAGACAGGCTTATTTGTCGCAGGCGTCTGCTTCTCGGTGCTGTTCATGCTAGAGTTGCTCATCCGTCTGCTCGCCCTTGGCCCCGGCCTCTTCTTCACGGACATGCTCATCCTGATCGAAGCGACGTTTACGGTCATCTCGCTCGTCCAACTGGGCTTCAGCAGGGCAAACACGACATCGCTGTTCAACTGGGTGCGCTTCCTGCGCCTCTTCCGCGTCGTGCCATGCCGTCCGCTCCGCCGCGTCGCGCGGGTGCTCCTCCACGGCTTTCCGGGCATGGTCTATGCCCTCGTCTTCTTCACCTTGTACATGTTCATGTGGCTGCTACTCGGTATGAGCTTTTTCGGCAGTCGCATAGACAGTATCGACTACAGCACGAGCGACTACACCACCCGTGGCACCTTCGCAACCTTTTCGCACGCCGCACACGCGGTGGCGCAGGCCTTCTCGGTGAACAGAGAGCAGTGGCTCTTTCTCTCGTGGT
The DNA here is from genome assembly GCF_017916325.1 of Leishmania martiniquensis. Classification (NCBI taxonomy): domain Eukaryota; phylum Euglenozoa; class Kinetoplastea; order Trypanosomatida; family Trypanosomatidae; genus Leishmania; species Leishmania martiniquensis. The sequence continues at coordinate 214,900 of NC_090169.1, forward strand.
CTGGGATGCGGGTGCGCGGAGGGTACACCGTCTTGTACTTCATCGCCACCGTCGGCGTCGCGTTCATCTTCCGCTTTTTCTTCATTGCGGTCATGACGTACGCGTGGCAGGCGCAGCAGGAGCAGGAGGACTACCACTGCCTGTCGGGCAGCACTCACGGCCGTCGCGGGCGCCGCAGTCGCTTCGCGCGGCTGCCCTTCTTCGACTTCAGCGTATGGCGCTCCTTCAAGCACATTCACGGCGGATTCGACCGGCGCGACGTGGCGCCAGACGAGATATACTTCTTGAACGAAGACATGGCGCGCGAGTTGCGCCTCGTAGAGACTAAGGACCGATACTACCGCGAAAACTATGGGCAGGAGAAGAGCGAGTGGGGCGGCACCGGTGAGGGCAGTCAGATGGATGACTCCGACGTTTACGGTCCAGACGGCACACTCGCCAATGGTCCCCTGTACGTAAACATCGGTGGTCGTCTTTACCGCCAGCCGAGCCTGCCAGCGACAGAGATGGGCTTCTTGGAGGGCGGGACGCTGCGGCACCGCGGGCAACTTCGCTTCGCTCGACGCTACCGCGCCGTGCCGGCCACCATCCACGCCGCCGCGCCGCAGTCAGCAAGAGCCGACGACACAGTGCAGAACGAGGTTGAGGGCAGTCAGCCTCCTTCAAGACACAGTCGCCAAAAAATGGTGAACCCGCTGCTGGCCGGTTTCCGCAGCCTCTCTCCTACACAGCCAGGCACGAGCGTCGGGGGCCCTAGTATAGCCAGTGCAGCCCGCGTGGCGGACTCCCTTGCAGAGGAGCGGACAAACAACGCCAACATCAGCCTAGTACCGCGGCTGACGAAGCTGGGAAATGCCCGCACCCTTGTGGCCGGAGAAGACGAGGAGGTGGCCGACTACAGTAGCGCCGAGGGCGGCGCGGCAGAGGAAGACTTCGAGCACCTGCTCCTGCCCGGCCCCCGCCTACGCTACAAGAGCACAGAGGATGAGGAACGTCGCGTATTCGACACTTGTCTGGACTGCAACACGCACATGCAGATGCCGCTGCGCGCGCCGCCAAGTGTGGCGCAGCGCACTGCTGAGGAGCTGCACGGTGAGCATTGTCACATGGCTGCGGTCCGTAGCTCGCAACAGCTGGTGCTGAACGCGCTGATTGGGTACGCCAGGATGCAGGCTGACCACGAGGTGACGCCCACTAAGCGGATGGTGGAGGTGGTCCTGGGGCAAGCCTGGAGTTGTGGCTTGTTGCTGTTTGAAACAATCGAGAATCTGTCTTGCATGGACCTGCCAGAGCGGGAGCGGTCGTGGGACCGCGTGCTGGAGGCGCTAGAGCTGCAGCAGTGGCTACTGGGACTGCACGTCGGCGAGGAGCAGGCCGGCCGAGCCACACTAGCGTACATCCTGGCGCACCAGCAGAGGCAGGAGGCGCAGGTGCAGGCGAAGAACTATCGAGACACCTGGAAGGACCGCGCCTTCTTTGTACTTTCGCCCACAAATCCGGTGCGGCGGAAGGTGTCGGCTGTAGTGGGCTCGACCTGGTTCGAAATCGCCGTCCTGTGTGTCATCTATGCCGCTTCTATCTGTTTGGCTTTCTATTCGCCGGCCGATGGCAATCGCGACTTTGGCGGCAGTTACGACAGCAGCAAGTACCAGGTGCTGCACGTCCTCGATGACATCTTCTCGGTCATCTTCGCCGTGGAGATGGTGCTGAGGTGGATTAGCATGGGTGTTGTCCTTCCGATTGGCCGCGCGTACTTCTGGCACCTGTGGAACATCTTTGACTTCTTCATCGTGATCATCTCGCTGGTGTCGTGGGGCAAGCCGGACGTCTACCTACGCTACCTAAAGGCGCTGCGGTGCTTCCGCATTCTCGGCCCGCTCCGGTACTGGAGGTGGGGTAGCAGCAGCATGTCTCACGTAGCGCGCACCATCTGGGACAGCATACCCACTCTGGCGAACGTGTGCCTCCTGATGCTCATGAACTACATTGTGTGGGCCATCCTATTCGTCTCCATGTTCATGAACAAGATGAACTACTGCAGCAACACCACCATTGTGAATCGCACGCAGTGCATCGAGGCGGGGTTCACGTGGGCACCGACGCAGCGGAACTTTCGAAATTTCTACGAGAGTCTCTTGACCACTTTCGAAATCAGCACTGGGGCAGAGTGGTTGGACGTCATATACAGCGCCGTCGACTCCCACTCAGCGCAGCTGTCGCCGATCAGAAACCGGCGCCCGTACATTGGCCTGGTCTTCATCGCCTACTACTACGTTTCGCATTTCATCTTGTTCACGCTCTTCATTTCGGCGGTCATCTACTGTTACATGCTCGCCAAGAGCGCCACGGAAGACGCGACGGGGACGACAATCGAGCACCAGGTCTGGCTGCGCATGCAGGGCATGATCTTGCGGCTGAGACCGAAGCCGCTGCTTCTGCCCATGAAATACCGAGTGTCCCGCGTGGTGCATCTCTTGATTGCGAACCGCTGGTTCGAGGCGTTCATGGGGCTGGTTCTCGTCTTGAACATGCTGACAATGTCGCTCCAGTGGTACCAGATGAGCAACACGCAGAAAGACACGCTCGACGCGTTCCAGTATCTTTGGGTCAGCATCTTCACCCTCGAGGTCATCCTGCGTTTCACCGCGCACGGCCTGCGCTTCTTCACGAGCTGGGCCTACTGCTGGGACCTTCTGATTGTTGTCCTCTCCTACATTCAGATCGGCCTCAACACCACCACCACGAATCAGATGCCGTTCAACGTGAACGTGCTGCGCATGCTTCGAGTAGGGCGGGTGCTGCACCTTGTGCACTTGGCACTGCCCTTCTCGACCCACTTCACCCTCCTCCACGAGGTGCTGAAGGCGTCGGTGCCGGGTCTGATCAGCGTCACCCTCGTGTACATGATTGCCGTGTACGTCTTCGCGATCTTGGGCCTGCACTTCCTGGGCTACATCGTACCCTTCGGCGGCTACATTGACGATATGTACAACAACTTCGGCACCTTCGTGAACGCGCTCATCATGGTGTTCCGCCTATCCACCCTGCAGAACTGGGCGACGATGCTGCGAGGGAGCATGGAACGCGGTCACTACTGTGCCCGCGCCAGCAAGCGATGCGGGCCAACGGACTGGGCGCCCGTGTACTACATCCCCATCGTTATCTGCTTCTTCCTACTGCTGAGCACCCTGTACATGGCAGTGGTGCTGGACAAGTACATCGCCGCCGTGCGCATGCGCTCCGCCATCACTCGTCTCAACGACCTGCGCCGCTTCTGCCGCCTGTGGTCGAGAAAAGATCCAAACGGCACCATGTGGCTCCCGACTGCGGTGCTGCCGGAGCTGCTGGAAGAGCTGCGCCTGCCGCTGGGCATCAGCGACCGCCGCAACCGCCTCGAAGTACTGCAGCTGTTGCGGGAGTACAACGTTCCCGACCACAACGGTCGCGTTTACTACTACGAGCTGCTGATGCCGCTGGCACGGCGCGTGATGGCAATCGCGTTCCTCGAGGCCGACGACGTGAGCACGATCGGTAGACAGGCGCCAAGAGAGATCGCGTGGCGCCTGTCAGAGCGCTCGCTCGGAGCACTGCCGGCGTCCTACGAAAAGGTGCAGCCGAGTCGCATCACCGTAGCTGAGCAGTACGCAGCTGCCCTCCTGCAGGCTGCCTTTCGCCGAGACCGCGCGATGCGTAACTATTACATTGCGAAGTCGGAGCTTTGGCGCCGTGGCAGGGCCATCTGCAACGAGCGTGGGCTGCCGTACGACCGCTTTGGGTTTGGCAAGATGCCGCTGGCTGGCCCAGACCCTCGCGAGGAGGGCATCCGTCGCGGCTTCAACGTTCCCAATGACGCCACCCTCGCCAACTCCGCCGGCTACCGCGTCTATGCCGGCCCCGTGGCGGCCCGTATCTCTGCGAAGCGTGAAGTTATGAGTTCCCAGAAGCTCACCGCTGACCGAGAGCCAACAACGCTGCTGCCGGCCCTCTACCGCTCTGCTATTCACTCCGAAGAGAAGCGATTTGGCCCCAACGCCCCTGGCGCGATCCGCCGCCACGAACGCCGCGACGAGAAGCTAGAGCGGAAGCGGGCGCAAGAGGCATACGAACGGCAGCTGTACGAGCGCGGCACTGGGGAGGGCCCCGCGCGCGCATTTGGTGAGTACGACGATGACAACACCGTTGCTGCAGAGGAAGGTGCAGACAGCGTGGACATCGACGTCGATTACAGCAAGCGCACAATGGAGTCGCATCCCGCGGCTCGTGGAAATCAGTACAACCTAAATCCGATGGACGTCAACTATCAGCCTCCGCTTGGTACAAGCCCGGAGGAACTGCGACAGGAAAAGGTCGGCCGTCGCCTCAATACAGCCGCGGCTGCCGCAGCGACCTCGGAGATGCTCGGCGGCATCTCACCACCCACAACTCCCGCAGGGTACTGAGCCCCTTCCCTTTACCCCTCCCATCCACCCTCTCTCTCTCCTCTGGCGCGGGTGCTCTCTGATGACGCCAATCACCCCCTCCCCTTTTTTTAACGACTCGTCGAAAGGCGCAGGTATAGTGGCGTACTCAGTGCACTCAAGCCCAGCCAAAGCAGCTGGAATATGGACTGTGACCATTCGGGTTGATGATGGCGGCGGAGCCCCTTTACCTCTGATCTTGTCGCAACCGCCCCTCCTCCTTCGGCGAAGGTCTCCTTTGTATGTAGAGAACTCGCCTTCTGTGTGTGGTGTCTGTGTGTATACGTGTGTATATGTGTCTGTGTATGTGTGTGTGCCTCCCTCCCCCCACCCCACCCCACCCTCTATGCACGCAAGAAGAAACGAGGCGCTGGTCAAGAGGCGGGTAGAATTGTGCGCGTTGTTCAAGATGTACGAAATGGAAGAAATAGGCAATGGCATCAGAGCATGCGAAGCAGCGAAAAAAAAAACGGCCCGCCAGCAGCAGTCTCCTGCCACCACCCCAGACGTAAGCGCATCGTTCGCCGGCGGGGGCGGGGCGGGGGGCAAGTGCTTCTCGAAATGGAGCAGCTAAGCCCTTTTTTTTCCTTCTTCGCGTTCGATGTGTGCATTGCTACGCACGCAGAAACACGTACATTATTGACGCCATAGCATCGCCACGCCTCACCACTACCACCGTCACCGCCATGATGATCGTCACCCTCCCTCGCTCTCTCGCTCTCGCTCTCTCTCCATAAACCGCATCCCCTTCACCTCGTGGCGTCCGTTGCCTTTCGATGACGCACCCAACACACAAACACACACCTGCGCTATCCGCACAAACACGAAAAAAAGGGAACGCCCAACGCCATCAGAAGAGACAGTCGCACTTCGCCTCCACAGACCTCCAACCCCGCATTACGGCAAGAGGAATACTTAAATATATGCGTTTATGTATATATTTTTATGCACGAGCCCTCGCCTATCAAGTAGAATCCACACAAGTGCGCGCATTCCCAGCCTCGTCCTGCACAGCCTCTCTGCATCTACCCGTTTTTTTCACAGAAGAGTGGGAGGAGGAGGAGAGGGGTAAAAGGGAGGAGCGAAGAGGGGACGCACGCCTCTTGCCGCGAGTAGTTTTGAGCTGTAAGACGCATCAGGCGCTGGCTCGATTGAAGAACTGTAGGTAAGGGGGGAGGGTAGTGTGGTGCGAATTCATCGCTGCTCGAAACGCACGCGATTCACGAAGATAGATAGTTTCGTCACGGGTGGTTGTTCTCTTTCCTCCACCGCACTCCACCTCACCCACATACGCGCATACAAACGGGAGCGCGCATCATCTCTGCCGTTGCGTGTGTATGTGCGTGTGCATGCGTGTGTTTTTTGCATTGGATATCTTGTTACTGGCATTGCCGTTAACGAAGAAGAAAAGTGGGGAAGCACAGAAGAAGCAGGCCCGTCATCATGTCAAACGTTACGGAGCTTTTGATGGCCCTGGGCAACCCGGAGCCGTCTATCCGGGTGCCTGCGGAAACCGCCGTGAACAGTGCCAAGGAGACGGACCTCGCCACCTTCATGACAACAATGCTGCATGAGTTTCGAGACGAGAGCAAGCCGACCTTTGCCCGTAACATGGCGGGAACACTGCTGAAGAATGCCGTGGCGCCGTCGCTTCGCGAAGTGGCGGCACGGCACGCTCTGGAGGAACGCTGGCGAGCCCTGCCGGCGGATGTGCGGCTGCAAGTCAAGAATGAGGTGCTGGGCACTCTCGGAAGTCCCAATCGCGATGTGCGCACAGTTGCCGCGAACATCATTGGCAGCCTGGCTCGTAGCGAGTTGCCTTCCGGGGAGTGGCCGCAGCTGATGGGCATCCTTATCGGCGCAGCGCAGTCTGCCTCTGAGCAGCACCAGGAGGCAGCCCTCACAGCCATCGGGTATATATGTGAAGAGGGCAAAGATCACGAAGAAGTAGAGGAGGCGCTGAAGCCGAGCACGACGGACGTTCTATCTGCCATTGTGCACTGCATGGCAAGCGCCAACGAAGATGTCAAGTTCAGCGCCACCAATGCCCTGTGCAATGCAATGGAGTACATTCACGACAACATGGACGTGCCGGAGCAGCGCAGCTACCTCGTGACGGCGCTGTGCGAGACAGCCAAGTCATGCACAACGGCGCGCACGCGAGAGCGCGCGATGGAGAGTTTGGTCAAAGTAGCGGAGCTGTACTACGCGACGCTGCCGGACTACATCGCACGGCTCCACGAGATCACCACAAACGCCATTTTCCACGACGAGGAGGCGGTGGGCCTGCAAGCCATTCAGTTTTGGATCTCGATCTGCGAGCTGGAGCGGGACATGAAGGAGGGCGGCGACATGCAGTCAAGCCTGAACTACAGCGCGCAGGGACTGACCTTCCTCGTCGATATCTGCAAGCAGCTCCTTGTCCGACAAGAAGAGGACCAGACGGAGGACGACTGGAACCTTTCCGTGGCCGGTGGCAAGCTGCTGCAGAGCCTCGCCGAGGCCGTCGGCAGCCCTATCCAGCGCCCCGTCATGGATTTTGTGTATGCAAACATTAACAGCACCGAGTGGCGCAAGCGCGAAGCATCTGTGATGGCGTTCGGGTGTATTCTTGGCGTCCAGGAAACGGCGGCGCAGGAGGCCATTCAAGACACGGTGGCGCAGGCGGTGCCCGGCCTCATGGAATACCTTCGTGATCCGAACGAGATGGTGGCGGACACGAGTGCGTGGGTGTTAGCGCTTGTGTGCGAGAACTTCGTCGACATCTTCCTGCAAACCCCCGACCTGCTACAGCGCTTAATGAACGATGTTGGTCCGATGATCGGCGGCGACAACGCACGCATGGGCGTTCGCGCGTGCCACATCATCAACAACATCGCGCTGGCGTATGAGGAAGAAGAGGATCAACAGACGAACGAGATTTCGCGCTACTACGGCGACCTCGTCAGCGTCCTTCTGCACGCCATCGACCACGGCGCCACCAACGACTTCAAGAGCGCTGCTCAAGAAACATTGAATGCCCTCGTAGACGCGGCGGCGAACGACTGCTGCAGTGCCTACCTGATCCAATTGCCTCATGAACTACTAGCTCGCATGGGCCCGCAGCTTAACGCGCTGCGACAGTCCGGCGGCGACAATATCGAAGCCGAGGCGATGATGGGGCTGCTCTGTGGCGCTCTCTCGGCGCTTGCGCGCAAGCTGGGTCAGAGCTTTATGCCGTTCCTAGACCCCTCCATGCAGGCACTCATCCAGGTGATCGAGCTGCCCACTGACTACGTGCAGCAGGAGGCGCTGGTAGCCATCGGCAGTATCGCCTACGTCGCCAAAGAGCAACTGGCGCCATACCTGGAGAAGGTGATCCCGCGCGTGCTCAAGTATCTGCAGGCTTTCGATGAGCCAGACAGCATTTACGGTGTGGTGGCGGCTGTCGGCGACCTGAGTCTATCCTGCCGCCTCTCGCTGCTGCCCTACGAGTCCGGTATCATGAACACCCTTTACGTCAACCTGACGAACACCGAGGTGGATCGGGAGTTGAAGTGCTCCTTTCTCAGCTGCTTCAGCGACTTCATTCTCAACGTGCTGGGCAGCGAGCGCTTCAAACCCTATATGGCCGCGCTGCTGCCACTGGTGGATCGGCTATTCCGCGCCAGCTGCGAGATCGATATCCGCGGTGACCCTGAGGGCGAGGAGTACGTGATGAACCTATGGGAGACAACCGCCTCCTTCTACTCCTCCGTCACTCAGTGCTTCAAAAGCACCGACGTCGATGCACTAGCGCCGTACTTAGCGAACATTTTGAGCTTTGCCCTTCACGCCGCCACGAACGCCGGTGAATTTGAGGAGACGCAGATGGCGGCACTCATGGTCATTGGCGACATGGCATCCGTGCTTCGCCACGTTCCCAATCCGCAGATGAGGGCACAGGCGAAGCAGGCGCTGCTAGCAGACGCCGTGAACGGGGCCCTGAACCAAGCGCTGTGCAGCACTACCTCCGAAGACAACAAAAAGCAGATGAAGTGGATCCGTAATCAGCTAAGCCACCTTCAGCGTTCTTGACGGCTCCGCACAGCGACGGAGACTCGTGCACGTGTGCACATGCGTTTAACGGGAGTACGACTGCGCTGGGGCCACTGCATGGGGCGAGGGGTGAGAATAGATGGTCTCCGCCCATGCGTATCACTGAACTTCTCAGGAAAGGTGCGTCCTGTACAGGCATCTCATGATAGCCTCGCCCCTGTGTTTGTGTGTGCGTGTGTTCTCCATCTATTATCAGCTAACGTTTTGACGCGATCATCGCAGGTCCTCCTGCCACACGCCTTCGTGCCTTGGAAAGAGGCTCCTCTTCACACGTCCCATGTCTCTCCTCTCGTGAGCCTGCGAAGGTTGGAGCGACGGTCCCCGGAGCTCAGCAGACGGATTCATTTACGCCATGCGGCTACACAACACCTATAAGCTAAGAGAACCCGAGATACACCCTAACTCGCTGGATTCTATCTCGTTATGTTGTGCGCGGTCCTGTCTTTTCTTGATAGGAAGGGAGGAGGGTCCACATCTTCGTGCCCGTGACAGTTTGTATGGGTGTGTGTGTGTGCGCGCGCGCACATGGGCATGACGCCAAACGGGAAACAGGCAAGCAAAGGAAAATGACGACGGTACACACAAGCAGAGAGAGAGACGGGCGTGACGGGGCGCACCTCGGCTGCGTCGGCTCCCCTTCCCCTCCCCCCTCCTCCTCCTCCTCCCTTCCTGAACAGGAGGGGAGAGGCCGCTTGGAGGTACTTTGGGGACCGCGCGCGCGCCAGCATTGCTCTCCGCACTCGCAACGCGTCTGTGCGCTTGAGAGAGGGGGGGGCAGGTGAAGCCGAGCAGCAGCCGACGCTAATGAATCCTGCCCCGCTACAAGGGCGTTTCCGCGGCACTGCCTTCAGCTGCACCGGTGCAAGTGCTCCCGCTTCGCCGCTCCCTGGAGCCCTTGCTGACTTGGCATCATGCGTTACACGCACCACGGGCCGTGAGGGCGGTATTGGGGTGTGGCGCCGCGCTCCTCTCCCCCGCGCCCCAGACCACGCACCCTCCTTTGCTCTTCCCCCCCCCCCGCTCTCTCTCACTCTGCGTAGTGACACGTACACTGCAACGCGCCCAATCAGCACCTTTCTGCGCCGGATGCAGCCCATACACGGCACCCGACTTGTCAAGACACGTTTGCGGTGCGGCCGCCGCCGTCTCACCTCTCTGATAGCCGTCTCGCTCTTTCTCACCGTCGCCTCCGTCTTCGTCTCCCTAGAGCTCCTGGGGCTGAAGAGTGAGCCGATCCGCTCCGCCCCCCTCGCTTCCACACCGGATGCAGGCACGGTGCCGCAGCCCGACCGAGCGCCACTGGAACTCCTCAACTCGTTCCTCGATTGCCTTACCGCCCGCATAAACGTGGACCGCCACACTGGGACGGAGCACCCCATCCCCGATGACGACGCCAGCATCCCGTACATGGTCATGCCCGTGACGGTGGAGGAGAAGCTGATGGCGTCGCTCATATGCAACCTCACTGTGCACATCCACCGCATCGTGTACGTGCAGAACGGCGCCGTGCCCAGCATGACCGCCTTTCTGTGCGCCGTGGTCGCCGCTCTCCCCTTCACGCAGCGCGTGCGCGTGATGCGAAAGCCCGGCAACTTCGGCTACGCCACTGCGCTCAACCTGGCGGCGCGCGACTTCCTCACGCTGCCTTTCGACGAAGCACCGTTCTTCCTTATGGCCAACAACGACGTGCTGCTGCCTGGCGGCATGATGAAGAAGGCGCTGCCGCTGTTCTTCAACGCGTCCCGCGCGGGCCGCAGCATGCTGGATAAGATGGAAGCGGAGGTGGCGACGGAGCCGAACGAGTACACGCCGCCGCAGTTCCGTGACGTGCCGCTGCGCTCCACAGATGGTCGCCACGTGCTGGTGACGTCGCGCCTCCTGCCCGACCGCATCCGCTACCAGCCGCTGCAGCAGCGCCGCGCCGCCTTCGCGGGCTTCTACGGCGACCTCTACCCAGATGTACAGGACCAAACGGCGCTCTGGGCAGTGACGCGGCTCGCGCTGGAGGTGGCCGGCTTCTTCGACGAGAACTGCTACCCCGCGTACTTCGAGGACACGGACCTTAAGCGCCGTCTTCGCCTGCTTGGCTTCCAAGAGCTTCGAGTCCCGGGCTGGGAGCAGACGCCGCTGTTGCACATCGGGGGCGGCTCACGGTCTGGGGTGGGGGAGCTCTTTGCGCCTCAGTTCGCGAAGGAGGCGAACGCCTTCCTGCAAGGGTCCTCTGCCATCATAAATCGAGTGTATTGGAGACCATACGTGCTTATGAAGTACGGGCCTGTGGAGCCTAACGACCTCGCGGTGATGGTCGAGCCGAACAAGGAGGATGGCACACCGCTGGACGCCTTCGTTATCAACGAGCGGCGCCGCTGCGTCATCGAGCAGCTAGAGCAGCGGCTGATCGACACGTTTGTGGCCGACCCGCTGACACCCGTCTCGGTCATCTGGGATATCATCAGGGGCGCGGAGTGGGGGGGATGGGAAGCCGATCCAGTCGCGGATCAACGGGGCTGTCTACTACCGAAACAGGTCTACCCTGCGCCTGCTGGCCGACTGTGCGGCGGTGGCGGGCGGCCTCGCGGTCCCTAGGCGGGCCAGCAGCGCCTCGGTGGCGCGGTAGGCGTGTGCGATGCTGGTGGCCCGGGGTGGCGCTTTGCGCCGGAGAGAGACACGCACGCCGTCTCGGGGTCTGACGCCTGCGAGACGTCGACGAGTCCCCGCACCTCCCGCATCTGTCACCGCCCCCTCCACCGCCACCGCTGCGCAGCCGTGCGAGGTCAGAGCGCATCGTGCGACACGCAGAGAGAATCGGGAGGAAGACGACGGTGCCGGGTCGAAGGTGAGGAGACTGTGCACGGCGTATACAACTGCAAATGGAGGAGAGGTGCGGCGCACTTCCTTTACCCTCACTTTCACTCCTTTTAGACCTCTGCGAGCCGAGTAGAGCGCTCGGCGAAAGGGTGAGCTTCCCCCCTTCTGCCTATCGTCCTCTCGGCATAATCAGCCCCAACTAATAGCGTGCAAACGTGCACGCTCACGTGCGCCTCCTCTGCTACGCATGTGCGTGCCCTTGGCGCATGCGTTGGCTTCGTCTTCGGTTAGTCCTCTTTGTTTGTTAGGCACCCCGCTTAAGTGGCGGCAATCTTTTTTTTCCGTTGTGTATCTTCGCCTCCTCTTTCTTCCTTCGGTGTATATGTGCAGAAAGTTGTTGTGCGCTCTGTGGTCACTGTGCCAGTTGATGCACAGGAGTCAGCAGGCGGATTAACCCAATGGACAGTGATTTCAACCCTCCCCTTCCTTCCTTTTTCCATCCGCTGTAACGTTTTTCTGATACACAAATAATCGGCTGTGCGCAGTCCTTCCTTGTTCGGATGACGACGCCGGCACACTGCAAAAGGCCGTCCCCCCCTCCCGACGGCGCAGTCGGTGCCTCCGTCCCTCCCGGAGCCGCCTCAGCGCCCCTTTCCTTCTTCAGCGTTGTTTTATTCCTAATCGATTTGGCCGTGGGCTTTATCTATTCTTTCGAGTTGCGTTTTAGTCAGCGTGCCATCCTGCAGCTTCCCCATATCCACTTCATGCGGAAGGCCGCATGCTGCGAAGACATTTGGCCATAGTGTCCTCTTGAGCGCATGGCACCGTATACAAAGTCTGCGCAGCCATAACCCCATCATCACCACTCTTACCAAGCTTCATGCAACATCGTGACGCGGAGGGGGGCAAGAATATGTCCGAGTCCGTGCGGCGAATAGCACACTGTCTCTGTGTTCATCGCCACCAGTCATCTGAGGTCTGCTGGGTCACACCAACGCCGGTGTGACTCCCGTCGCAGCTGCTGAAGGGCAGCGTGGCATTCCTCACGCGTACGTTTCCTAGACAAATGCGGCCCGCCATGGCAGAGAAATTGCATCCCTAACTGTGAACGCATGTTCCGAGGCACACGTCACCAGCACGAGCAACAAGCGCAATGCATCCACCTCTTTTGGCTCCATCTAACCTCTCTCCCTTCATCCGCTTGGAGCAGAATGGGTTGTGTCCCATCGTTTCTTGATAGGAAGGGAGGAGGGTCCACATCTTCGTGCCCGTGACAGTTTGTATGGGTGTGTGTGTGTGCGCGCGCGCACATGGGCATGACGCCAAACGGGAAACAGGCAAGCAAAGGAAAATGACGACGGTACACACAAGCAGAGAGAGAGACGGGCGTGACGGGGCGCACCTCGGCTGCGTCGGCTCCCCTTCCCCTCCCCCCTCCTCCTCCTCCTCCCTTCCTGAACAGGAGGGGAGAGGCCGCTTGGAGGTACTTTGGGGACCGCGCGCGCGCCAGCATTGCTCTCCGCACTCGCAACGCGTCTGTGCGCTTGAGAGAGGGGGGGGCAGGTGAAGCCGAGCAGCAGCCGACGCTAATGAATCCTGCCCCGCTACAAGGGCGTTTCCGCGGCACTGCCTTCAGCTGCACCGGTGCAAGTGCTCCCGCTTCGCCGCTCCCTGGAGCCCTTGCTGACTTGGCATCATGCGTTACACGCACCACGGGCCGTGAGGGCGGTATTGGGGTGTGGCGCCGCGCTCCTCTCCCCGCGCCCCAGACCACGCACCCTCCTTTGCTCTTCCCCCCCGCTCTCTCTCACTCTGCGTAGTGACACGTACACTGCAACGCGCCCAATCAGCACCTTTCTGCGCCGGATGCAGCCCATACACGGCACCCGACTTGTCAAGACACGTTTGCGGTGCGGCCGCCGCCGTCTCACCTCTCTGATAGCCGTCTCGCTCTTTCTCACCGTCGCCTCCGTCTTCGTCTCCCTAGAGCTCCTGGGGCTGAAGAGTGAGCCGATCCGCTCCGCCCCCCTCGCTTCCACACCGGATGCAGGCACGGTGCCGCAGCCCGACCGAGCGCCACTGGAACTCCTCAACTCGTTCCTCGATTGCCTTACCGCCCGCATAAACGTGGACCGCCACACTGGGACGGAGCACCCCATCCCCGATGACGACGCCAGCATCCCGTACATGGTCATGCCCGTGACGGTGGAGGAGAAGCTGATGGCGTCGCTCATATGCAACCTCACTGTGCACATCCACCGCATCGTGTACGTGCAGAACGGCGCCGTGCCCAGCATGACCGCCTTTCTGTGCGCCGTGGTCGCCGCTCTCCCCTTCACGCAGCGCGTGCGCGTGATGCGAAAGCCCGGCAACTTCGGCTACGCCACTGCGCTCAACCTGGCGGCGCGCGACTTCCTCACGCTGCCTTTCGACGAAGCACCGTTCTTCCTTATGGCCAACAACGACGTGCTGCTGCCTGGCGGCATGATGAAGAAGGCGCTGCCGCTGTTCTTCAACGCGTCCCGCGCGGGCCGCAGCATGCTGGATAAGATGGAAGCGGAGGTGGCGACGGAGCCGAACGAGTACACGCCGCCGCAGTTCCGTGACGTGCCGCTGCGCTCCACAGATGGTCGCCACGTGCTGGTGACGTCGCGCCTCCTGCCCGACCGCATCCGCTACCAGCCGCTGCAGCAGCGCCGCGCCGCCTTCGCGGGCTTCTACGGCGACCTCTACCCAGATGTACAGGACCAAACGGCGCTCTGGGCAGTGACGCGGCTCGCGCTGGAGGTGGCCGGCTTCTTCGACGAGAACTGCTACCCCGCGTACTTCGAGGACACGGACCTTAAGCGCCGTCTTCGCCTGCTTGGCTTCCAAGAGCTTCGAGTCCCGGGCTGGGAGCAGACGCCGCTGTTGCACATCGGGGGCGGCTCACGGTCTGGGGTGGGGAGCTCTTTGCGCCTCAGTTCGCGAAGGAGGCGAACGCCTTCCTGCAAGGGTCCTCTGCCATCATAAATCGAGTGTATTGGAGACCATACGTGCTTATGAAGTACGGGCCTGTGGAGCCTAACGACCTCGCGGTGATGGTCGAGCCGAACAAGGAGGATGGCACACCGCTGGACGCCTTCGTTATCAACGAGCGGCGCCGCTGCGTCATCGAGCAGCTAGAGCAGCGGCTGATCGACACGTTTGTGGCCGACCCGCTGACACCCGTCTCGGTCATCTGGGATATCATCAGGGGCGCGGAGTGGGGGGATGGGAAGCCGATCCAGTCGCGGATCAACGGGGCTGTCTACTACCGAAACAGGTCTACCCTGCGCCTGCTGGCCGACTGTGCGGCGGTGGCGGGCGGCCTCGCGGTCCCTAGGCGGGCCAGCAGCGCCTCGGTGGCGCGGTAGGCGTGTGCGATGCTGGTGGCCCGGGGTGGCGCTTTGCGCCGGAGAGAGACACGCACGCCGTCTCGGGGTCTGACGCCTGCGAGACGTCGACGAGTCCCCGCACCTCCCGCATCTGTCACCGCCCCCTCCACCGCCACCGCTGCGCAGCCGTGCGAGGTCAGAGCGCATCGTGCGACACGCAGAGAGAATCGGGAGGAAGACGACGGTGCCGGGTCGAAGGTGAGGAGACTGTGCACGGCGTATACAACTGCAAATGGAGGAGAGGTGCGGCGCACTTCCTTTACCCTCACTTTCACTCCTTTTAGACCTCTGCGAGCCGAGTAGAGCGCTCGGCGAAAGGGTGAGCTTCCCCCTTCTGCCTATCGTCCTCTCGGCATAATCAGCCCCAACTAATAGCGTGCAAACGTGCACGCTCACGTGCGCCTCCTCTGCTACGCATGTGCGTGCCCTTGGCGCATGCGTTGGCTTCGTCTTCGGTTAGTCCTCTTTGTTTGTTAGGCACCCCGCTTAAGTGGCGGCAATCTTTTTTTCCGTTGTGTATCTTCGCCTCCTCTTTCTTCCTTCGGTGTATATGTGCAGAAAGTTGTTGTGCGCTCTGTGGTCACTGTGCCAGTTGATGCACAGGAGTCAGCAGGCGGATTAACCCAATGGACAGTGATTTCAACCCTCCCCTTCCTTCCTTTTTCCATCCGCTGTAACGTTTTTTCTGATACACAAATAATCGGCTGTGCGCAGTCCTTCCTTGTTCGGATGACGACGCCGGCACACTGCAAAAGGCCGTCCCCCCCTCCCGACGGCGCAGTCGGTGCCTCCGTCCCTCCCGGAGCCGCCTCAGCGCCCCTTTCCTTCTTCAGCGTTGTTTTATTCCTAATCGATTTGGCCGTGGGCTTTATCTATTCTTTCGAGTTGCGTTTTAGTCAGCGTGCCATCCTGCAGCTTCCCCCATATCCACTTCATGCGGAAGGCCGCATGCTGCGAAGACATTTGGCCATAGTGTCCTCTTGAGCGCATGGCACCGTATACAAAGTCTGCGCAGCCATAACCCCATCATCACCACTCTTACCAAGCTTCATGCAACATCGTGACGCGGAGGGGGGCAAGAATATGTCCGAGTCCGTGCGGCGAATAGCACACTGTCTCTGTGTTCATCGCCACCAGTCATCTGAGGTCTGCTGGGTCACACCAACGCCGGTGTGACTCCCGTCGCAGCTGCTGAAGGGCAGCGTGGCATTCCTCACGCGTACGTTTCCTAGACAAATGCGGCCCGCCATGGCAGAGAAATTGCATCCCTAACTGTGAACGCATGTTCCGAGGCACACGTCACCAGCACGAGCAACAAGCGCAATGCATCCACCTCTTTTGGCTCCATCTAACCTCTCTCCCTTCATCCGCTTGGAGCAGAATGGGTTGTGTCCCATCGTTTCTTGATAGGAAGGGAGGAGGGTCCACATCTTCGTGCCCGTGACAGTTTGTATGGGTGTGTGTGTGTGCGCGCGCGCACATGGGCATGACGCCAAACGGGAAACAGGCAAGCAAAGGAAAATGACGACGGTACACACAAGCAGAGAGAGAGACGGGCGTGACGGGGCGCACCTCGGCTGCGTCGGCTCCCCTTCCCCTCCCCCCTCCTCCTCCTCCTCCCTTCCTGAACAGGAGGGGAGAGGCCGCTTGGAGGTACTTTGGGGACCGCGCGCGCGCCAGCATTGCTCTCCGCACTCGCAACGCGTCTGTGCGCTTGAGAGAGGGGGGGGCAGGTGAAGCCGAGCAGCAGCCGACGCTAATGAATCCTGCCCCGCTACAAGGGCGTTTCCGCGGCACTGCCTTCAGCTGCACCGGTGCAAGTGCTCCCGCTTCGCCGCTCCCTGGAGCCCTTGCTGACTTGGCATCATGCGTTACACGCACCACGGGCCGTGAGGGCGGTATTGGGGTGTGGCGCCGCGCTCCTCTCCCCGCGCCCCAGACCACGCACCCTCCTTTGCTCTTCCCCCCGCTCTCTCTCACTCTGCGTAGTGACACGTACACTGCAACGCGCCCAATCAGCACCTTTCTGCGCCGGATGCAGCCCATACACGGCACCCGACTTGTCAAGACACGTTTGCGGTGCGGCCGCCGCCGTCTCACCTCTCTGATAGCCGTCTCGCTCTTTCTCACCGTCGCCTCCGTCTTCGTCTCCCTAGAGCTCCTGGGGCTGAAGAGTGAGCCGATCCGCTCCGCCCCCCTCGCTTCCACACCGGATGCAGGCACGGTGCCGCAGCCCGACCGAGCGCCACTGGAACTCCTCAACTCGTTCCTCGATTGCCTTACCGCCCGCATAAACGTGGACCGCCACACTGGGACGGAGCACCCCATCCCCGATGACGACGCCAGCATCCCGTACATGGTCATGCCCGTGACGGTGGAGGAGAAGCTGATGGCGTCGCTCATATGCAACCTCACTGTGCACATCCACCGCATCGTGTACGTGCAGAACGGCGCCGTGCCCAGCATGACCGCCTTTCTGTGCGCCGTGGTCGCCGCTCTCCCCTTCACGCAGCGCGTGCGCGTGATGCGAAAGCCCGGCAACTTCGGCTACGCCACTGCGCTCAACCTGGCGGCGCGCGACTTCCTCACGCTGCCTTTCGACGAAGCACCGTTCTTCCTTATGGCCAACAACGACGTGCTGCTGCCTGGCGGCATGATGAAGAAGGCGCTGCCGCTGTTCTTCAACGCGTCCCGCGCGGGCCGCAGCATGCTGGATAAGATGGAAGCGGAGGTGGCGACGGAGCCGAACGAGTACACGCCGCCGCAGTTCCGTGACGTGCCGCTGCGCTCCACAGATGGTCGCCACGTGCTGGTGACGTCGCGCCTCCTGCCCGACCGCATCCGCTACCAGCCGCTGCAGCAGCGCCGCGCCGCCTTCGCGGGCTTCTACGGCGACCTCTACCCAGATGTACAGGACCAAACGGCGCTCTGGGCAGTGACGCGGCTCGCGCTGGAGGTGGCCGGCTTCTTCGACGAGAACTGCTACCCCGCGTACTTCGAGGACACGGACCTTAAGCGCCGTCTTCGCCTGCTTGGCTTCCAAGAGCTTCGAGTCCCGGGCTGGGAGCAGACGCCGCTGTTGCACATCGGGGGCGGCTCACGGTCTGGGGTGGGGGAGCTCTTTGCGCCTCAGTTCGCGAAGGAGGCGAACGCCTTCCTGCAAGGGTCCTCTGCCATCATAAATCGAGTGTATTGGAGACCATACGTGCTTATGAAGTACGGGCCTGTGGAGCCTAACGACCTCGCGGTGATGGTCGAGCCGAACAAGGAGGATGGCACACCGCTGGACGCCTTCGTTATCAACGAGCGGCGCCGCTGCGTCATCGAGCAGCTAGAGCAGCGGCTGATCGACACGTTTGTGGCCGACCCGCTGACACCCGTCTCGGTCATCTGGGATATCATCAGGGGCGCGGAGTGGGGGGATGGGAAGCCGATCCAGTCGCGGATCAACGGGGCTGTCTACTACCGAAACAGGTCTACCCTGCGCCTGCTGGCCGACTGTGCGGCGGTGGCGGGCGGCCTCGCGGTCCCTAGGCGGGCCAGCAGCGCCTCGGTGGCGCGGTAGGCGTGTGCGATGCTGGTGGCCCGGGGTGGCGCTTTGCGCCGGAGAGAGACACGCACGCCGTCTCGGGGTCTGACGCCTGCGAGACGTCGACGAGTCCCCGCACCTCCCGCATCTGTCACCGCCCCCTCCACCGCCACCGCTGCGCAGCCGTGCGAGGTCAGAGCGCATCGTGCGACACGCAGAGAGAATCGGGAGGAAGACGACGGTGCCGGGTCGAAGGTGAGGAGACTGTGCACGGCGTATACAACTGCAAATGGAGGAGAGGTGCGGCGCACTTCCTTTACCCTCACTTTCACTCCTTTTAGACCTCTGCGAGCCGAGTAGAGCGCTCGGCGAAAGGGTGAGCTTCCCCCTTCTGCCTATCGTCCTCTCGGCATAATCAGCCCCAACTAATAGCGTGCAAACGTGCACGCTCACGTGCGCCTCCTCTGCTACGCATGTGCGTGCCCTTGGCGCATGCGTTGGCTTCGTCTTCGGTTAGTCCTCTTTGTTTGTTAGGCACCCCGCTTAAGTGGCGGCAATCTTTTTTTCCGTTTATTCTGAACTGGGAATTCTCTTGCATGTGTGTATCTTCCTTTGCCTCGAGGGCACCCGCCGCCGTTGCTGTGGGCTATGGGGAGGGTGTCACTTTTTGCGGGGGTACAGCTCGTCTCTTGGCTTATGGGGGAGGCGGTCTTCTGTGCGGAATGTGTCGCGGGTACTTGTAATGGCAGCCCCACTTCCAACGAGCTCGCTGACGCTCCTGTAGCTTTTTTTATTCTATTGGACATGAAGGCCTCTGAGGCTGTGTGCGCCTCTGTCGCCATTGCTGTGGCGTTCATGTTGGTTTATTTGTTTTTACTGTGTCTTCGCACTTTCCTGAGAGGGAGGGAGCCATCGGTGGCACTCAATGGTGCATTTCCCTTCCGTGTCCATATGCCGAGATGGGCGTTGGGCGGCTCTTTTTGCGCTCTCTCTTTCTCTTTCATTTCTGACAGGCACACACACGCACACCTCTCGCTCTCTCACCACTTCCTTCCTCATGAGGTAGCGTCTTCTGCCCTCGCGCGTGCTGACACTGGTTCGTCGAACCTCAGCGAGTGCGTTTTTCTTCTCTGCCAAGCTCTCTGCAGTTCGCATGTGTGCGCTGCTGTCTCTGTCGCCCTGCAAGCCCCATCAATGCTGCTCTCCTCGCGCAGCTTCGTCTAATGTTGGGGCTAGTTGTGGCCTTGGTGCCTACCTGCAGAGGGTCACCACAGCGTTCTCGTACCCTCAGTTCTGGAGAGGCGCATCTGTGAATGCCCACATCGATCCTGTTCGTGAGGCTCTCTCTCATGCGGCAAGTGGATCTCTCGCCTTCTGTGCGTAAGCCGCGTCACATAGTCATAATGCGCTCCCCCTCTCCCCTTCCCTAATGTCTTGCTTGCTTCTCTGAACTCGAGTTGCCCTCGGCGCCTCCATCTTGATCGGCTCCTTTGCCAGACACACAGACGTCCGCACACCGAAGCGGAGCCTAATTTTCGTGTAGCCGCTGCCAAATGGATGTGATTCCGCCTGAGTACGACTCTGTGACCAGAGAGCGCGTGTACCGACAAGAATGGCTGGAGTACTTCCACTACATTGGTTTCGAGGCAGCGATTCGCGATTACCCCGCGGAGTACCGCGCCCTCTTCCCTCGTGGCCATCACAAGCCGCCTGCGATGCCACCCCCGCTACCCGTTGGAGGGACGACGTCGCAGGCGGCACCCACCTCCGCCGCCGAGGCAAACCTGTTCATTGTCGATGATGACAAGATGACCAGTAGGGGCAGCGACGCCGACGAGAGCTGGTCCTCGCTTATCTCCTCGTCCTCGTCTTCCGACGTCTCGACACCGCGCAATATCCACCGTGAGGATGCGCGATCCGAAAGAAGCGAGCGGGCAGCTCGTGATGAGCGCATCAGTCGCCGGCCGACGTCGAGCCGTCACGATGACCACCACCACTCAAGCCGACGCCACCGCGACCGAGATAGTGATGAGCATCGGCGGCGACAGCGCAGTGACGAGGATGATCGGCGGCACCGGTACCGGCACCATGGCTCTCGAGGAAGCGACCATCACCACACTAGTACCAGCGGCACAACCCGTCGTCGCCGGCGGTCTGGTGACCGAGATGACCGCGACGATCGTCGCTTGTCACGCTTGCACGGCAGCGAGGAAAGTAGTCGCCGACATCGGCGAGAGACAGCGATCAGCAGCTCGCGTAGTCATGCGTATGACGATCGTCGTGAAGACGCGCTGCGCCGCCGTGAAAACACACATCGGCGATAGAAACTCCGTTTTCTCTCTTGTATCTCTCTGGGTGTGTGTGTGTGTGTCCTCGAGGAGTTCGTTCGGAGAGTGGAATACCGCAAAGGCACTGGCTGGACTGCCCGCCGTGCTCTCTCCTTCTGCCTAGAATGGATCAGCTCACTTGCACGGCGCGCGCACTCTTCCCTTATTCCGACCTCTTAAGTGTTGACATAACCTGATGCTCGTGCTGAAAGCGTGCACTCTGCAGCACGCTCTTCAGTGCCGCATGCGGCATCCTCCTTCCCATTATGGCGTTAGTAGAACAGAGCTGACAGTAGAGTGGCGTCATCGGTGCATCACCTTCGCCATCCGGCCGCGCAGCAGAAGGCAAGATACGTCTATATGAATCTATATCCGCCGACACCTCTCCCAGGGCCCCGCTACCGCGATACGCCTTCTCCAGCACAAGTGCATGTTAGCATAACGACTCCATTCTCTCGAGGGCGGGGGAGGGGCATGCGCCATCGCGCTGCGTAGAACTATCATGGTCAGACGTCATATTCATGTGCCTTTTTTCTCTCGACATGCCCCTCCCTTTTCTCTACTGCGTCCATGCACCCTCATGATTTGCGGCTATCATATGCCTTCCTACGCGATGCAAGACTGTCCGCCCTCATCCGAAAGTGTCGTAGTACGCGTCTAACACACGCGCACAATACACTTCATCCTCCCGCTTCCCTCCCCCACCCTCTTCCCGTGTGGATCTCCAGCCCTCTCCTGCTGCCTCTGCTGCTGCTTTCTTTCTTTCCCACCCACTAATCACCATGCATACATCCCCTTTCACTCCAGCCAGCGACACATCATTCTCTCTAGGAAGAAAAAAAAATAACGCTCTTGCTTCGGACCAATTGCCGTGTTACGTTTCATTGGACTCGACTGAGACCGCCCTCTTCGCATCTAGAATGCTGTTAGCACACTCCCTCGCTCTCTCTTCCTCCTCCGTGTCTTCGCCCTACGCCAGCGCGTGGGTTCAGCGGCCCCGACGGGACTCTGTGGAAAAGATGCGCTGAGGCCCATCATGTCACACTCCGCGGGGCCTCACTCCGCCCCATTCCCTTCCTCACGCCGTAGGAGCCATGCCAGACAGGGAACACTCGGCATGCGGCTGTTGTCTTCGTGGTAGAGAGGGGGCCCTGCCTCCGTGCAGCTCCGATGGGCTCGTCCCGGGGCAGCATCTGTATGCGGGCTTCTCGTGTGTGTGTGTGTGGCCGAGCCTCGTGCGGCCCGACGTTGGCGAGACTGGACGAGCATTACAGCGGCCGCCGATCAGGCCCCGTAGGCGTCGAAGACCGGGGCAAGAGGCGGGTCTCCTACGCGCGCGGTGATCGTGATTCCGGGTGACGCCATCGCTGTGCAGTTGAGGGCGAGGGCAGAGGTGCCCAAGTAGCTCATGCGTTGCGTCGAGGATGCCGCCTTCCGCGCCCGTTGCCGAGAGAAGGAGCGGGCGCTGGCCCGGCAAGGGGTGTAGCGAGCCTGAGAGAGTCCATGTGCGGTGCTGCCTCCGCGGAGTCCTCGTCTCGGACTGACACGCACAGAATACAATCTGCGCGGGTGCTCCTCCAAAGCGCCTCCTACGCACACAGTCAGCGCCGGGTCACTCTGCAGGTGGCGTCAGGGGTTGCACTGATGGACGCACAGCGACTTGGAGCGCGAGCGGTCCCCCTGGTGTGGCCCGTCGGCGCGGTACGCACCTGGGGAGGATGAGGACTTTCAGCGCAGCCCAGCGAACGCGGGCCCTGAGAGCTCCTTTCGATCGAGGGGGGAAGGGGTGCCGCTTTTGGTGCCGTCTGGCCCCAGGGCAGCGTGCGCCGTGACCCGCTAGACGCCCACGTCACCTAAATCCTCGGTATCAGCTCGCGCAGCGCCCGGGCTCGCACATGCTGCTGCTCCCCGTCGTCATGTTCTCGGTGATCTACGGCGTCACGTTTAACAGCCGGGACATAACGCCACCTGTGAGACACCCCCGATTGTCGCGCGGGCTGGCCGTAGCCAGCGCGCTAGCATAGGAACGCGTGTCCGTAGAGGTACAGGATGAAACGGGTGCGCCAAGACGGAAGAGAGGGGGGCAGCCGGGAGGCTAGGGCATTCCTTCACTACCCCCCACCCCCACCCCCCCTCGACACACACACACACAGCCAGCACCCGAATACACCACCGCACCTCTTGAGGTGCGTGGGGCGATTCCCACGGAATGTATGGAGCGCGGCAAGGTGGCGCCGCCTCTGCACGCGGTGCCAGCTGTTTGCTGGCACGAACGACCGTCCGGCGGACACCGCAGGACATGACCCCGGGTGCGATTGGGGCGTTGGTGTCACCCGCCCAGGTCCCCATCATGACTCAAGACGGGTCGGTGAGCCAGCCCACACACGAGCCACCTGCTCCTCCCCACATGGGAGGCCGCCAGGCGCCTAGTCGAGATGGTCCTGTACTTCGGGGCGGAGGCCAGGACGAGGCCCCTCCGCCCAGGTGTCTTCTACGCCGTGCGCGGCGGCGGAGCTGCGAGCCCGGCACCGTGGCCGCAGGGTGCCGTTAGGTGAGATATACAAAACGAGCCGCTGCCCGCGCGCCATGCCCCGTCCTGAATCACGGACACTTTGGCGCGGCGCACTCGCGCAGCGCACAGCGTAAGGAGAGGAGCGAGTCTGTGCCTGCTGGTGGTCCTGCTAGACTCTGGTCGGCTGCTGAACGCGATACAGCCGCCCAGCAGGCCCTTGTCTCCCTGTTGTGCTGCCCAGCGGCCACCCACGGTACACCACGCTGAGGGGGAAGCCGGGGGGGGCAGGTCATGCGGGGCCTGGCTTGGTGGCGTGCCACCTTTGTAGCACGCAAGGGGCGGGCTGCAATCTTGTCGGACTGGGCACTACCAGCGCCGCTGCTTGTCAGTTGTGTAGAGGCCGTGAGCGTTCCTGTCGCTTGTGTGGCAATGCGACCGGTGCGAAGGTGCAGGGTGGCCGAGCTGTGTGGACTGCTGTGCGGGCGCCCGTGTGAGGCTGCAGGCATGGCCGAGTGCTGCAGCTTCTACGTCGCCCTGTGATGGGCCCTGCCTTTCCCTGTGATGGGAGGGAGCCCCGAGTAAGGCAGGGAGGCGATTCATCTTGTGGCCGCGAGAGGTGGGCAAGCGGCTTGCCACGAAGAGGTGCACGGCCGGCGCCGAACTGGGCGGCCCGCGGCGGCAGCGCGCTCTGGGAAGCGCATGTGGGGGTGATGCAACTGAAAGCGCCGCCCTCTTTTCTCGCGCCACTGGCAGGGGATGGCGGCTCAGCGGAGCGTCGTGCCGGCGGGCTGTGGTTTGAACGGTGAGGCAATGCAAACGATCGCCGGCAACTGCGCCGGCCACCCCTCTCCCACGCCGCGCGACTTGCCGCGAATGCGGAGACTGACGTGTGAATGGGCGACATGCGGCTTGCAGGCACGTGTCGAGCAGCGCAGCCGGCGGTAGTGGCAGCTGGCTGGCTCCGCGTCAGTCCCAGCCAGGTCGGAGCCGAGGGCGCTCCTCCTCCCCCCGCCCGCACCTCCTCGCTCAGTCTTGTGGGGCTGCCGGGGCCGCGTGCGACGGCAGGGCGAAGCCAGTCGGCATTGGGGAGGAAAAGACCGCCACGTAACGGCGCACGGAATCAGCGTGATACCGGACGACGGGGCCACCTCGGGCGTCCCTTGCGACGACTGTGTGACCGTCAGCGCAAGTCGCAATGATGCCGGCTCACCGGTTTCAGGGGCGTGTCAATGGGGCGCGGGGACTACTCTCGATGCAGTGGTGCTGCTTGCTGCGTGGCTCATCGCTGGCCGCGCTGTGGTCGAGTACGCAGGGCGGGCGGAGCGAATCGCTCCAGTGCGCCGCAGCGAGTGCAGAACGGGTGTATCACGCCGATGACGGCGGCCGACACGGCACGGGGCAGATGGAGCGCCGCGTGCGTGAGGCGGGGCGGCAGAGCGCGGGCACGCGGTGGTATGACCCGACGCCATCGCTGGTGTGAGGCAGCGGAACGCGGAACGGCGTTCGGCGCAGTCGCGATCCCTTCCTACCTTTTTTGTTGTGTCCTTCGATTGGAGAGGTGGCCTCAGCTTTACGTCGACGGCACGTCTGCCCTCGCTTCTGCGCGCAGGGGGTGCACCCGGTGAGCAGCAAGGCTGTCAATGCGAGGCTCCAGGGCTGCATGGCTCATCTGTCCTACGTGATCCGCGGCCCGCTGCAGAATGGACGGCGAAAGGTCCGCTGGTGGCGCCGGGGAGGCGAGGCAGGCACCTGCGCCGGAAGGACGACGGCACCCGCATCATCGCCCGCACACGCACAGACGCATGGCTCACATACGCGCATCTATGTGCCTACACGAAGCGCTGCGTAGGAGGGCCAGGGCGGGCATGCCGCCTTGCATGGCGTCGTGTCGGCACATATACGGCCCTGGGGTGTCTGCCCCTCGAAGTGGTTGCGTCTGGGAGCGCGCGCCTTCGCCCTCCTGCCGCATTCGCTTGCAGACGCATCGTGTGGGTCATGAGTACGCGCATGGCTGCTTGAGCGCACGTCAGCAGGCGCGTGTGGGAGCGTGTGGATGCACGAGGGGCGCACCGGCATCTTTGCTTCATCTGGTCTGCTTCCCCCTCCCCCCCGCGCTCTCCCCACATCAGCGTCGCCCCGGCAAAATGTGCTGTGCTTTGCGCTGCCAAAGGCGGAGAAGAAGCTGAAAAGGAGCGGCATCACAGTCATCACCACTGCTGCGCATCTGCGCATGTTGTTTCCGTGCGCCGCTTTCTCCTTTTCTGTGCCGCACCTCACTTACACCGTGATGATACCGAGGAGGAGGCAGGCACAGCGTGTGGCGAGGGAAATACCGGCACCTCGAGGGGGGGCACGCGCACGCACACGTCCTGTCCGAGTAAAGGAGCCTCAGCGAGTGCGCTTCGTGCATGTGGTCCTCAGAGGTGGGAGGGAAGGAGGACCACAGGCAGAAAGGGAAAAGCCTTCCGAGCGCGCTTGCAGAGTCTGTCATGCCCCCCCCGCCCTTCTCTTCCATCCCTCGGCATATACTGCGGTGCAGCACCCGCAGGAAGGCCCTGCAGCTGCGGTGGAGCCGCCTAGCTCTCTATCCCGTGGGCCACGCCTTCATCGTTGGCCGGCCCTCAGTGCCGCTATCGCATGGTAATTGCGTTGTGGGAGTGGTGGAGGCGAACAGCAGCGGAATTATAGCTGCGCTAATGAGTGGCAGCACCTCTAGGGCTGAGGTGTGGCCGGGCGGCGTGGTTCTGGTGGAGGGGCGCCCCTGCTTCACGCTGAAGAGAGGGGCTACTTCGTCGTGACGGAGCGAATTCGCGGCGCCAGCCGGCTCACGAGTGGCTGCGCTTCTTGCTGTGCCAGTGGGACCGGCGCTTCGGCAAACTGTGCCTGCTGGTGCCAAGCGACGTGCACAGCATATCCGAGATGAAGAAGTCGGCGAGGAAGATGGAGTTTGGAGAAGGCAAAGTGGCATCACAACCACGAAACGGAGACGCGCATGTGGCGGCGCTTCACTCAGAGGTACAGCGCCTTTGGTCAGCGCCGAGTGGGCCTCTCTTGGCCTCATGCCCGCGCTGGTGCGGAACTCCAAGAGCCATCGGCCGCAGAATTGGAAGGATCGCTCCCTGCTGTGGGATTAATGGACGGATAGGCAGAACGCTTCGCGCAAGCGAAAGAGAACTTGACGAGCAAGCGCTGCGCACGCCTTGCGCGGAGACCCCACCCCCACCCCGGATCATCGTTTTCGCTGACCAGTAGGGCAGCAACAAGAGCGCTCTTTGCTACAGCACCCTATGCTTGAAGGGCGTTCGGCATGGACGCCGTGGAGGGGTTCGGCGACTGTCTCGACTCTCTGCTATAAGAATGCGAGGCGGGCGAGGCTGCTACCGGCCAGCGCCCTTACGCGGGCTATCGCGGCGAAGAGGCCGTTCACTGCAGCAGATGCACGCAGGCTCAGCAGCGCTGGTCTGCCATCGCCGCCTGCGCCATGCTGGCAGGGGTGTGTCCGTTGCATCAGGGCCAGCAGCAAGCACTGGGCTGTAGCGCCTCGGTTGCGTCGTGCCTCAGCTGCGCAGCCGCCAGCGGGTGTTGGCATCGCCGCGGCACCCCGACCGGCTCGACCAACTTTGTTCCTATAACGGGTGCGAGCAGCAACACTGTAAAACGGGCTGTCTGTCGCCCTGCGCCGAGGTGGCGCCTCGGTGGCAGCTGTACAAAGGTGCAGCTACTGTAGACCCTGCAGACGCTCCGCCAAAGGAACGCCGGCCCTCCGTAGGATCGAGAGCCGCCATCGCACTATGGTGCTGGTGGACAGTGCGCTGTACGGTCCCCTAGCGGGTGTGTGGCTGCTCCGAAAGGAGCTTTTCCTTCTCCCCTCATCCAGTGACAAGTCAGGGACTTTTGCAAGCACAAGCGTGTGGCGGTGGAGAGAGGAGCGGGCGCTCATGGTATGGGTTGTGGCACCCCCTAGCCCCCCGTTACTCCCCTCACCCGGCTGCGCGAGAAAGCGCACTCGCTGCGGCAGGGCCTCTGCGCGTTTTGCATCCGGCTGCGGCCGCAGCGTCTGTCTGTGTCTGCTGTCCGCCGCGAGCGGAAGGGGCCGTAGTGCAGCCTTCCACAGGCACACACGCCGCTACCGAGGCGGCCACACCGGTGCAGCGGTGGCTCGCCACGCCCCCTCCCTCCCTCCGCCGTCCCCGCGGTGCGCAGCGCCTGTATCCCGCTGCCGGTGCACTGATCAAGGTGGGAAAAGGAGGGAGAGGCGCACGCTTGGGTGCGCGACGACTACGCCCGGCGTGGGATGACTGCACCGGGCAGCAGGGACAGTGTGCATGGAGGGGCATCCGCGACGGCGAGGACAAGAAGGCTGTCGGGTGGGGGGACAGGGCGTGCCGTCCCACCGCCACTGCTCTTTGGGCGCAGCTCGCACCCACCGGTTGCCAGTCTGCACGTCATATCCTTGTGTATGTATATATGTATATATGTCTGTGCCGCTCAGTGACCCATGTGCTGCCTCTGTGCACGCCCCGCCACCTCGCCCGCGTGTCTGTGTCTCCAGACTCTAGTCACCTGCAATTATCTTCTCCCCTTCGTACCCCCTCCTGTAATTCTGGCTCACATTGCGCATCGCTTTAGCCGCTTTTCGAAAGCAAACGCACAAAGAAAGACACAAAGACACTCCTTCGGCTGCACTCGATCCCCCCTGCTCACCTCCCGTCTCGCCTCCGCTCTTTCTCTCTATCCCCCTCTGCTTTCTTCTACCCTTCTCACCGCCCTCGGCAGCGCTGCTGTGCGGTTGCAATACCCCATCGTGGCCGTCTTTGCCGCCCACCTCCACTGGAGCCCCTCCATTGGTCACGCATCTGTTCTGCGACAATGCAGTGTAAGATCGGCATTCTTCTCTACACGATCCTCCAGTTCATCGCGTTCCTCCTGGTGCTGGTGGGCACGCCTGGCCCTATGTACCGCGGAACGGACACTGGGTTTTTCGCGGACAAATTCTGCATCACCCTATGGGGCCTTAGGGAGTGCTCAAGCGCACGAAACACATTGACCCTCGCCCACCTGTTCTCAAACTGTGGACAGAACTTGCGGCGCTTCCGCGCTGCCGAAGTCTTCGTCGTCATCTCCATCTTCACCTACGGCTTGGCGGCCGTCTTGGGCCTCCTCATATTGTTGTACGGCTATGCTGTCCTGCGCTGGGTATGCCTGGGGCTCAACATCCTCGGATCCGGCACCCTGTGCATCACCTGGGCGATAGTGTATGAGTCCTACAGCGTGTACTTTAACGTTGCATGCCCAAACCTCGAACTCGCAGTCCGAATGGATTGGGGATTCGCTCTCTTTCTCATCGCCTGGTGCCTGGATATTGTGAACATTGCCTTCCTGTTTCTCCCCTACTAGGCAGCGGAGGCGCTCGTGACAGCGGGCGCCCGGGGCCACAGAGGAGGAAGGCGGGGGCGCGCTTGTTAGCGTCGCAGCGCCTGCGCGATGGCTCCCCGCGGAGCAGCCGGCGGAGTGGATGCCAGCTCTCTCTCGGACGAATGCAGCCCTCTCGCGCGTGCGTGTGTGGCGCTGCTGGCGCGCCATCCGCGCAGTGGCGACATGCACCGGCACCACTCCCACCACACACATTGCGGGGCGCCGCTGCCGCTGCGGCGTAGGCGCGCACTTGCCGACGCATGGAGAGAGACGTCGAGTGCTCTTTGTCGCCGGCGTCTCTGCCTCTTCCCCATCTGCGCGTGCATCCCCTGGAGCGCGGTCCCCTTTATCCCTCCTTTGCGTACTGCTTCACTATTACCCTCGCCCCATCTCGGCAGCGATGCGCGCTCTGCCGTGGGCAGCGCACAGGTGGCGACGGCGAGCCCGTCCATGCCCCCCCTCGCCTCTTTCCCCATCTGTCACCGCCGCCGCCTCTCTCTCTCTGTCGCCCTCACCTGCACCAGCCGCCCCGTGTTTCCGCTCCCCTTGCCGCTCCGCTGCCGAACCCCTCCGTTCGCTTGGCTCTCCTGCCCCCGCCAACAGCAGCCGTATGCGGTGCGCGTGCGCGCCTCTCTGCCCCCTTTCCTCTTCGCTTGTTTCTCGCTCCGCCTGTGCCGTCGACGGAGGCGGACGCCGAGAGGGGGGTGCGTGCGTGAGAGGGGAGCGCGTGCGGCAATGCGGCAGCGCAGCGGAGAAGAGGAGTGCGCAGCGGAAAGGGCCGAGGCGGCGTCTCTCCCCTCCCTATTTCGGCTCGAGTCTCTGCCTCTGCCTGTCAGTGTCCGTGTGCACTCGCTGGGCGCGCATCATGTCCTCGCCTCTTTTGTGCTGTTCTCGTTGCTTTTTCTTTTGCGGCCCCACCGCACCATCGAGTGCTGCCGGCTCTGATGTGAGGGGTCAGCACACCGTATGACGGGGCGCACCGGCGTGAAGCGGCACCGGGAGAAGCGCGGCGTGCAGGCGCAGAGTGCAGGGTCTCCGAGGGTCCTGACCTGTGGCTGGCGCAGCGGAGGCAGGTGAGGTGTCGTGCGCGCGCACCTCGGTGCTGAATTGCTCACAGCAGCGGAACGACGGGGGCACCAAAGGATATATGAGCTGACATACATCGTCGCCGCCGGCAGAGACGCGGAAAGGGGTGACATAACGCGAGCGGGAAGACTACGGAAAACGAAATACAGCAAAACGCTGCACACTTCGCTGTGCCCTCTCCGCCGGCGCGCCTTCCCGGCCCCGCCTGAGGCGGCAGAGGTGCGCGCGTGTGCGTTTGATTTTCTCTTTGGTTTGCGATGCCTTCTGTTTCACTTATTGCTTTGCACGACGCCTCTTTCTGTACGCGTCTGTTTGCTGTCCTTCGGTCTCTCTCCCCTCTGTGCTTACGCTCTTCGACTCATCGACGCCAGCAGCGCCACGGCCGCGCACTACCCCCCTCTCTTTCCCTCTCTCTGTCTCTCTCGGACAGCTGCATGGGTCGATTTGCTGCTCACGCTTCAACGCTTCGCTCTATTTCTTCCCCTCACTTCTTCTGTGTATGACACGATGCCACAAACGCATGTACCCTTAGCAAAGACTCCGGGAAGAGCGATCGCTTTCTGGATGTTGGTCGTGGAGGTACGTATTCCGTCTGTAAACACATCTGCGCTGAATCGGCCTCTCTTTACGGCTGCCTTTCAGGGGTAGCTACCTTCACTTAGTTGTTTTTTGACGGAGTGCTGGCGTCTGGGCACTTGAGTGGTTCATCTGCCTCCGCTTTCACATCGCATTCGCGTCTAGGCGCTCATCGTTTATCGTTTTATGGTGATGCAGGACAACCCTTCGCCTTCTCCTCACCTGCGTGTGTCAGCGCTGCACCAGGGCGGCGTGCAGCATCATTCTAGCACACGCGAAAATGCAGCGCTGCCGCCGCTGCTGGCTGCGCTGCGAGGAAATAGTACCAGTGGTAAGCGACTCAGCCACTCAGGCCGTAGCCTTTCGCGTCGCCTGTACCAAACCAAAGGGCATCGGTGCAGGCGGTGTGCGTTGGTGGCTTTCGCGTTCGCGCTCGCCTTCGTGCTGCTTTACTTGTTTCTTCCAGCGTCGAATCTGAGCCAGTCGATCGAGCAGACGTTCTTGACCTCAACTCCTGCGCCGTCTGCACTGCAGGAGGACGAGCTTGCTGTACCGGCCCCTCTTATTCCACCGCGGGGCGCGTTTTGCGGCCTGTGTACAGAGGGCCTCGTCATCTTCCGCCCAGCTGCCGGCGCCACATCCACGGCTGCGGCGCCGGCGGCAGCGGAGCACGTGGTGTGCACGGAAACGATGGAGGACGCGTGGTTGCTGGAGAGCAGGGCAGAGCCTCTCACGACTGAACGAGACTGTGTTGCGAGGCTCTACAACTTAGGCCTCCTGCATCCTCCCCGTGCTACCATACTCAAGACGAATGGCATGTGTGCCACTGTGCGCGTGGCCGTGCAAGTGCCCTCGGGTGAGCCGGAGGCGTCGAATTTGAGGGAGTGCAGCAGTGGGTTTGTGGCGGCGCTGCAGGTTTCGGAGACGGAACCCCAAAAGGTGGAGGTGCACATTCAGCGGTTCCCGTCTTGGCCGTTCCCCCTCATCGCGTTACAGGTGGCCGCCGGCGCGAAGGGTGTGGACAGAGGTAGCAGCGAAGGCAAGCAAGACAGCATACCGGCTTACTTCGCCACAGCCGCCGTTAAAGACACGGATGCGGATTGTGATGCACCGCCGCCAGTGAAGCTATATGCCACGGAGGACCTTAGAGAGGTCGTCATGGGTTTTACGGAGGGTGCCGCTTCGGCCACGGAGTCACATGCGCCGCCATCGGAAAGGCCTCTGCGCTGTCCCACATACTTCCTCACTGTACGCCTTGGCCGCTTTGGCCGCCATCACAACCAGCTGCAGGAAGTCCTGAACGGCATCTCACTGGCCAGGAGAACGAACCGTACCTTCATTCTGCCTCCCTTCGTGCCGGCGCTGTACATGCCCTACATGAAGGTCAGTCCAGAGCTTTTGTACGGTTGGAACACGCTACGCAGAGATGGCCGTTATTGCATCCTGTCCTACGCCGAGGCGCGGCCAGTATTGCAGCATCTGCGTGAGCGCGAGGGGTCGGTGAGTATCGAACGGGTGAACTTTGCAGCTAGTGTGGACACTGCAGTGCTACTGAACACAACAGAAGAGCACGACAGGTATGTATGGGGATCCATACCTCGGGTGCAGCGCGAGGATGGCACGTTTGTGTACAATGCGGATGACTGGTTCTCCGCAGGCTTTCGGAAAAGGGCGGACGCCGCCACGCTTACGGCGAGCAGCGAGGTATCCGTGACATCGCCGCTCGAGCTCCACGAGACAAGCCCGCCCGACGCAGAGGAGTGCAGCGGCTTCGTTGAGCCTGCTCCGAAGGACGATTCAACACGGTGGGAAAGGATGCGCAGATGCATCACTGCTTTCTTGCGCGCCTATGGCGACGGCGACGGAGAACGCGAATCGCTCATTGCCTCAGATCGGCAGCCACGCATTGTGGTGCTTTCGAGCGTCACGGCGTTCCACCTGAGGCCAACACTGATGGAAATGACGAGGCTGCTTGGCCTCCTGAGACCATCGTCGGCCCTCACCAAAGAGTTTGAAAGATACTACCGACTCTACGCTGCCCAGCTCCAGCTTCCACTGGGCACCGATCCGGCGCAAGCCTCTTCATCCGTTCTGCAGCCATTTCGATTCAGGGGAGTGATTGGAATACATGTGCGCCGCCGCGAGGGGACTTGTCGCAAGGAGGCCGAGTACCCCAGCGGCACCATCATTGCCATGTCAAAGGCGCGCTACCAGTTTGACGGAACAGGTGAAGAGGATGTTGCGGCTAGTGGTCGGCCCCTGACTACCGTAGCGCGACTGGCGAACGACTGTGAGTGGAATGTACAGTCTCTCTTGCAGATCTACGAAGCCTACGCAAGTTGGGTGCGCTCGCTGTATGTGCGGAAGCAAAGGCAGTCACCTTGCTTTGCACATTTAGCTCCTCCACACGCGCAGGTACCACGGAGCTACATCGCCTTCGACGAGCAAGTCGGTCCCATAGGCGCTCAGCTTCAAGCTGTGCTGCAGGATCGGTACAACCCACAACAGGAGGAGCGCGCCGCCAACGGATACCCGCCTATCTTCTCCGCCTTCTACGACCGTCGGTCCCGGAATGATCTTCGCCAAGTCTATGAAGAAATCTTCTCGAGCAGGATGCAATCCGCCACATCGATGCAGCACTCCGGCAGCCAAGCTGCCACCAGCAACACGTCCACACCGTTGACGAGGAGCAGTCTTGTCGAGATCCTGTACCCCATCGCGGAGCAGGAGGCGCTAGCCTTGGCCTTCGACTTCTTCATGCTAAGCAATACGGCGGTGTTCCGCGGCAACATCATTTCGTCCGTCTCAATCAACGTGTGCTTGCGCCGCTGGGGCAGAGGACTGCCGTGTCACGGTGCTCTTGCTGGGTACTACGAAATGTTGTACAAGGGCTACGTTTGAGCTGCCCGTCTCAGCCTCGAGCCCTCGCCTCTCCGTTCCCCCCACCCCCATTTCGACTCCTTCACTTCAAGCCGCTGGCCGAGACCGTGTTGCGCCAGCGCCACTAGTTATCCGAGCCTCTCTTAAATGATGCCACGAGCCCAGCGCAGCGTCAACTTCACGCTATGGGTATAACGGTGCTCCTTTCCAACAAATTTTTTTCGCCTCCATCCCCACCCCCACCCGTGAGCGCCTTCTTCTCCTGTACCTTGCCTCCTGAACCCATTCGTACAAGCAAACACACACACACATGCCAAGCGGCGTTGTGCGTGTGCGGTTCCGGCTGCCTCCAGTCCGTCACCTCCTTTCACAGCTTCCCCCATCCCCACCCCCTCTCCCTCTCACTTTTGACCATTTCGCTTGCCTCTCTGGCGGCACAGCACAGCTTTTCGGGTTTCTTTTTAGTATACTCTGCGCACGTCGCTGTTGATGTCGGCATGCCGCCTTCGCTACTTCACGGGAAAGGGGAGGGGAGGGGGGCTGCTTTGCTCGAGTGCTTCTCTCTCGCGCGCGCTTCTCTTCTCCCTCCTCCCCCCGCCCTCTTTCGTGTTGCTGGTGCCAGTGAGTCATGTTTCACGCACCACCTCTCCACTCCTCCTCTTCCGCCTTAGTTCTTCGCGCCCGCGCGACAAGCGAGGAAAAGGAACGGCGGTGCGTACGGACGTGGCAACGTTGACCAGCGGCATGCTGACCCATTTGGCTTTCGTTCTCTGCGTGTATATGTGTACACATGTCCCAATCTCGGAATGACCCGAAGGAGGGCAAAGGCGTAGACCGCCGCGCCAGCATGTGAAGGGGAGATGGGAGAAGCGTAAGCAGTCTGGCGTACAGTTGACCACGCCTTCACCGGGCAACGGCACAGACACCCTGTGTGTTTCGTAACGTCTTCAGCAGCTGATCTCTGTTAGTCTAATTATGATGACAAACGAGCAGAAGAAGAGGAAAAGAAAAAGTAAACGCAGCGAGAAGCGCTTCCATTTGAACCTCTCCGGCATCGGCCTGCACTGCCGCGGAGGCATGATTGGGCGCCCTCGAGCGCCTGCAGCCTCGGCCTGTGTATGCGTCTCCTCTTGTGTTGTAGGAGCGTGAAGGCAACCCAAAACTCGCATCTCTCCCCCTCCCTCTCCCTCTCCACACCATCACCCCGCCCCCGCCTCGCACTCTACTTTGGACTGCTTCACCGAGCGACGGAGGAGGGCATCTGTACCCACTGGGCATGTGCGTATGTGTACATGTGTGTGTGTGTGCGTGTGCATATATAGGTGCTCCCCCTGTTGCTGCTACCGCTCACACAGGGACATAAATTTCGGCCGCCTACGTGACGTGCATCGTCATCAATGACGTACCGGACGGTTTGTATGTGTGTATGTGTGCGTGTGCTTCCTGCTCCAGCTTCTTCTTTAGCGTTGCTGAACACTTGGGTGCTCCGCTCTCCCCCACCCCCACAGCCCCCGACAGCGCTTGCTCCGAGGCATCACTGCGCTACCGCTCTTCTTTGTTGGCCACCCGCCTCCCACCACCTCCTATCACTCCCGTAGGCATCACACACTCACACACTATCCACTAGATCCACCTCGGTTTCGCTTTTCCTCTTTGCTAGATTCCGCTCCCTCCCTCCCCACACCTGCAAGCACCTCTTTCTCTCTCTCAGACGCAACTGTGAATCATGAGACGCCATCGACACCTCCACGATGTGCGTCCCAGACCTTGCCATAGCGACCACGAGAGAGAACATGAAATAGAGCTTGCCCATGGGAACCAGCTAAGCAGCGACGCACGGACAAGCTGTGGGAGCAGCGGTGTTAGCGAGGATGGCGCAGGAAGGCGGTGCGCCTGGGGCCGTCACACCTCCAACATCTCGAGCGGAACTGAAAATCCTCCTGAGGCCGCCGGCACCACTCCCTCACCCCACGTTCGCTGCTCCCCAATTTCCATCGATTCTGCACACGCCTCCGCCCTTACACCCGGAGGCGCAGAGACGGCCACAGCCATCTCGGCGCGGCCGCCACCGCCAGAAGCCTTCTACGACGGGCCCTCCTTGCGTGACAGTATCCCGGCACTGCTTGCGCGGCTCGCCAACGCAGCTACGCCGTCACCATCACGACGCCCCGCGAGTACGCGCTCGCGCGAGCTGGCAGCGGAAGAGGGCGCGCGGAAGAAAGACGCCTTATCCCTGTCGCTGCGCCCGGTAGTCATACCGCAGTGGAGTGGGTTCAGGCATCCTGACTCGCTGCGTGATGCCGCCTACACTGCAAAGCAAGCGGGAATGATGAAAGCCCACGCGCCTCATCCGTCCCCGAGGCTGCCACACAATAGCATTTCACAGGGCTCCACGCACCCGGAGCGGATGCAGGTGAGCCGCAGCGCTGTGCGACAACCGAACGCAAGGGCCAAGACAACTGAGCGCGTGACTACGCGCGCCAAGGTGCAGGGCGCCAAGAAGGAGGCGACGGCAGTCGTGGAAAATACGCAGCAGCGTCGCTTGGAATGGTACCCGAGGCGGTGTGTGGCCATGCAACGGCCCGCCGCCGTTTACACTCTACCGCGCGCGTCAGAGGCCTCAGCACAGAGGGATGCAGCCACTTCGATTGCCAGCGCAGCAGCTGGGGGCTCCGTCGATGTGCCCACGCGCTATGGCGCTGTTGCCTACGCTCATGGCAGCGCCAACGCGGCGAGTAGCAGCACCAGCTCAAGCTGCTACGATAGTGCGGCAAGCGCTGTCGCCGCCGGAAATCACCCTGAGGTCGACCCTGAAGCTCCTGTGGCGCCGATCACGGGTAGATGTCTAGTGGAAGCGAGGAGAGAGGCCCCGCACATTGCTTCTGGGTATCCATCGCCTCCGCTAATCGCTTCCTCGTCTTCAATAAGCTCGACAAGCGACCTTGACCATCAGCGGATATTACCCTCCCGAATGCGCGACATCTTTGCCTTCGCCCTAAGCAACAAGAGCCACAACAGCGGCGCCGGCGTCAAGGGCGTCGCTCTTCGCGCCTCTCGTAATAGGGCAAGGCCGCCTCCCGTCATGGCGAAAGGTGTGTCGTCCCACGTTGCGAGCTCTCACCCGCTCGCGCAGAAGCCCTCGCGCACGATTCGATCGCCGTTTGTGTGGCAGCAGCCTGTGAAAGGTGCTTTAGCATCATCGAGCAGCTTTTCGTGCCCGAGCGAGTGCGTCGTGGCCGCGGATCCCTTCGCAGCGGCTGTCCAGGAGGCAGGGGACCCGCTGGTGTTGCGGCATGCTATCGGGTATCTCCTATCAAAGGCGCGCCGTCTGGAGAGGGAGAACCAGTGCCTGTGGTGGCAGGCTCACAGCTGGGATCCGCACAGGGCTCTTGAGTCTCGCGACTGCGATCCTGTCGCTTCTCCTCCGGCCTATAGGCGCGTACGCAGCGCCCCCTCTCTGGCGGCAACGGCAACTTGCACCCCCACCGTCGTTTCTTCTAAAATATTAGCCTCCAAGCAGGCACGGCATTTACGTGGGCCTCCGCAACGCGTGTTTGTGAAGCGGCAGCCTAGCCTTTCGCAGGAGAATGGCCGCTCTGCCTCCTGGACCTCGACGTCTTCCCTATCGGAGAGGAGTGTCCACCGTGGCAGCATTGGCGAAGGAGGAAACGCTGCAGCAGAGCGCAACAACGCAAGTCCGGACCCTCGCCTGCGCAGGGTGCCAGTGGTATCCCCATCGGCGGCAGCAGACACGCCAAGCGCGCAAAGCACCGAGTTGACTCGAACAACGGCGACATCGGCTGTGCCGCGCGCCGAAGTGGGAGTGCAGTGTCGCCAAGGTCCGCGAAATTCAGCGGTAGATGCAATACAGCATCCATCACCAGTGTGCGATAAGCTTACCAGTGCGCTAGAGGCGGCCGGTGCCGTTGCCGAAGCGCTGCAGCCTGTTTTCTCCTCTCCACACGCGAACGCGAGTGCGCAGACAGAGATCGTTACACCGTTAGCGCCGGCACTTCTGCGAACGCCGGACAGGCGTCGTGACGCTCTTCAACACAGATCGAGAGGAACGGAAAGTGGAAACGGCAGGGACGTCTCAGCGGCCACCCCAACCGTGTCGACGGTGCGCAGTCGCCGGAGCATCGATAGCGATTGTTCGCTGGGCGCGGTGGCCGCACACGCTACACCACTGCAGTGGTACTCGCTGCTGGAGAAGCAGCAGCGTCGAAGACTCGGTAGCTGTAGCAGCCATGTGTGCACGACAGGAACAAGCAATGAAGGCACCTCTTTGGCACCACGTGGTCAATTTTCGACCTACAGCAAACAGGTCCAGACAGCGAGGATCTGTTCGCCCTCCGTAGACGAGGTAGGAGGCCTGGGAGAAGGAAGCGGTGGCGACAATGCGTTGAGGGGCTCGTTTAAGGACGGCATTTCCTCGGTGACATCCACAGAGAGGACCGCAGTAATCGAGCTGCACACATCGGCCTCCTACACGCGAAGCACCGTGCGCCGCTTGCGAAAGTACTGTCAGTCTCTCGAGGTTATGCGCCAGCAGCTGCGAAGGCGTCTATCAAGGAGTATTACCAGCTCTAGCATTCCATCGGCACTGGAGCCACCATACGTGCACATGCCGTCGAGCCGTTCGTGCTCGCACAGCCAGCTTCCGCTGGCCCTGCCAGTCACGGCGGCCTCCAACCTCAGCCGTCCCTTCTTCACCTCTGAATACGCTGACCCGGAGGTCGACGCCACTCTGCACGACGTCGACGAGACGGCTGCCGTGGAAACGATGATCGTGCTGCATGAAGACGGCGCCGGCACCATCACGAAACGCGTTCTCGACGGCTCCCATTTGTGCATCTCGAGCTCCGCGGCACGCTCCTCTTCATCCCAATCACAGAACCTGGCCGCTGCAGCGGCATCCTCAGCGACAAGCAAGTATAAGGCTGTGGTCACAGACGGTGCCGCGTCGCGGGTCCACCGGAACTCGCCGCTGCGCCTGCATCGCCCGAAGCCTCAGCAGGTCCTTCCTCACTCCCCGCGAGACACACAGGTTCCCGAAGACATCGGGGAGGATCCGCGGGCGCGTTGGCACAGCTCCTCTTTCCGAAGCAGCAGCTGCTGCTGCTCGGTGCCAGTGGTGCATCTGGGCAAGCGCATGCGATCCGCCTCCGGCAGTTTCTGGGGCGCCTCCAACCCACAGATTACCCCCACAAGCACCGTCCCGCTCGCACCGTCCCTCTCCAACCCTCTGAGGGGGGAATCGCCATTGGTAGCCCGCTTTGTCGTGCCACACACCACGCCGTTCGAAGAGGGCGACGTGAAACAGCTGCCGCCGCCGCAATCGCACGGCCGCCAAACTGAAGTGACGAAATCGGCTTCGCCCTACCACGAAGGTCAAGATGCGCCTGAACAAGTTTCCGGGCTTCAGACGGGTGTCGCCAGCCGTACCAGATCCAGCGGGAGGGTCATCTCTCAGCGCTTTGCAGTGAGAGAAGCCAGCCAGTCCACGTCGTCGAAGGAGCTCGCCATAACCCGTGGAAGCAGGAACAGCTGCAGCAGTGCCACCTCAGAGGATCTCGTGCCAGTAAAGCAAACCTCTTCATCGACGACGGCGGCCGCAACTGCAGCGCCTCCGCGGGACCCCACGCGCCACTTATCACGGACTCCAAATCCGGTCGCGTTCTCAATCGCCGTGGGAGTATCCGCAGCCGCTGCTCCACCGGTAAGCGGCCACTTCGTCACGCCAGTCGCCACGTCCATCGGCGAGGCGGACCTGCGCGGCGCACAGAGTGACACCGTTCGCCGCCCACGTCCAATAACCACATCCCCTCGCACCACTGCAGGCAACACCACTCTTTCTCCTCTGAGTGTGCCGGAGCCGAGCAGCGAAGAAGCTCTACCGCCAGTAGCTTCCCAAGGGCAGCAGGCCATTCAGAGCCCCGTACGCCACCCACACGTGGCCACGCACGCCGCCCGCCATCGTCACGGCGGCAGCGACGGCCGGAGCAACCTAAGTGAAGACAGCCTCCACCTCAGTGAGGCCGGCTCACTGGGCTTGAGCCCACCGCAGAACCTTGAGACCAACAGCGGTGGCCGGTGCAAGCGGAGCAACACAGCGTCCTTCTTTGAGGAGGAAAGGCGAGAAGCTTCAGCAGTAATGTCTGCGGGAAAGGATTTTGTGGAAGGGCCGCCCCCAGTAATGGAGAACAACATGGTATCACCAGATGGGGCGGATAGCTTTCATTCCCGAGAAGCTGCAGTATCGTCGCTGAGCAGCGCGGAGAAGGCCTCCGGTTTCTTGTCACCAGCGCAGCTGGAGGAGTCGTCACCGCTGCAGCTGCAGCGCTCCTCCACCCAACGGCTTATCTCACCCTCTCCGCCTCGATGGGCAGCTGCCAGCAACACTGCTCAGAATCGTCGTTACGGCAGCGCAGACGTGATGGTGATCCCCCAGGAGTCAGCATCGCAGGATGCCGTCATCGACCTTCTCTCTCCACGACGCCCGCTTGCACTGCCGCGGCACCGCCCACCCTTCTCCCCGCCACGCGGCATTGTACCGCCAAAGGGCGACGACTCTTCTTCATCTGCGAACAGTAGTCTGCACTCCCTTTGCTCAACCCTCTCGGACAGTGCTGACGGAGACGACGATGACAGAGAGGTGGGAAGGGGGGAGCCGTGCTCAGAAGGGTTGAGTGGAGAAGGGGAGGTGCGAGGGGCATCGGGCTGCAGCTTACTTCCACCGTCGTCACTTAAGCAAAAAACTGGGAGACGGCAATGAGGAGGCGCCGAGAAAGGGAGAACAGCACCTTCCGATGCATTGCCCCCCCTGCCGCGCTCCTCGCCTCAGCAGTCGCCCTGCGTGTGTGTGTGTATGTGTGGGTGTGTTTCCTCTGTACTCCTCACCAGCGTGGAGCGCCCCGTTTAGCTGTGTTGGATGGCCATGGACGAGATGGTGTGCTGTGCTTTCCGACGCAATCATCGGATACCCGCAGGTTCATGCACTCGCTCGCTCCCGCTGGTGTCTCTGTACCTCCACTTTTGCAGTACGGGTCGGTAAACCCCGGAGCTCGAGAGCAGCTGTGAGGTCTGAATTTCAAAGTGTTCCCACAGGCTGATCTGCCCTCCCGCTAGCGCAGCTGCCCCGGCACCATCGCTGCCAGCAACGGCCGTTTTCGGCATTGCCGTATAAGGGCCACTGTGCTGGCCGAAGTGATGACGCATCGCTGTAATGTCTGCCATGTGGCGGTTGGCAGGCTCACCCCTGGCAGTTTTTTTTCCTCGTCCCTACATCGCTCACCCCCCGCTCCTCTCTTCCTCCCTCTCTCGCCTCCACCACAGCCGATCTTTCACATTGCCCTCCACTGTGCCCAACCCACATCACTGCACTTCATCGCTGCTGTGGCGCCGCACGCCATCCTCATATCAATGAAAAAAGGGGGACTAAGGGGATCTCTGTAGAGTGGCACTTCCGCTTATCAACGCCTTTTACGCATCGGCCTCGCAACTGAGCCATCGACTCGTTTTTCGCTTCTGCTTGGATCTCTTCTGCATCGGCCTCTCTCTCTCTGTGGAGGGGAGGGGTAGTCTATGCGACGGTTAGCTCTCTGAGTTGTGACGAGCACACACAGTTACATGCCGTCGTACTCGCTCTCTTGCATTATCGCCAGAAACAGCCACGATGGGCGCGTGTTGCAGCGCAAGTGACACCGCCGACAGCGCAGATTCGGCCGCGCCGCCGGCCCCGAGCAATCCGAAGACTGCAGCGAAGCCGTCAAGCTCTACTGGCACTTTCCCCAGGAATCCGATAGATGACCTCGTCAGGGCAGGCCCTCCCAGATCGGTTACGCCCAGCGCCTCTGCCATCTCTGCCCTGCGAGGGAATGGCAAGGAGGTGCCATGGACCGCAGCTCGGGCCGCAGGCTCGCCTGCGGTCTGCTCAGAGCGCCATACACTCTCACCGCCCCCAGCACAAAGCTGCCCCACGCTGCGTGTGGCGGAAGAGGGGTCGAGTGGTCACTTTGAAGCGGACGCCTTCAGTGAGCCGGAGCTGATGCCAGTGAAGAGCTTCACCATCACTCCAGCTGAGATCCGCATGACGTCTCAGCAGCCTCAGTTGAAGGTTGAAGCAGCGGAACAGCAGCTGGTCGACGTCACCGCGCTGACCCCTTCTTCTTCGGATGTCACGCCTGAG
Organism: Leishmania martiniquensis; assembly: GCF_017916325.1. Lineage (NCBI taxonomy): Eukaryota > Euglenozoa > Kinetoplastea > Trypanosomatida > Trypanosomatidae > Leishmania > Leishmania martiniquensis. The sequence continues at coordinate 256,171 of NC_090169.1, forward strand.
CGCGCCACAGCACCAACGGCGACACCGCGCGAAGGGGCGGATCGCACTCGCGGACCAAGCACGGCGCGGGTGGACGAGGTTCCACCAACGCCAAAGGACGAGAACGCCAAGACGCTACCAGCCGATGATGCTCGACTGCTGCAGCGTGCACCGCCACCGCCACCACCGCTGTCGGCCGTCTCTGCTGTGTCTGCCACGCCGAAGGAAACGGACCTCGACGGCGAAGTGCGCGCAGAGGCAGTGCGCAACATAATGCCGGAGGAAGCCGTAGCAGCGAGGAGGCAAGTCGAGAATGTCTCCGTGGAGCGGCAACAGCCCAACCCGCTGGCGGATGCTACCCTCAATTGGCAAGAAAAGCAGGAGCGCTACTCTACTGAAGTTTTCATTGACGCCACCAAAGATGCTCTGCTGGAGAGCAGCATGGGCACAGGTAGCTCACCTTCGGCCATAGCAGCGGAGGAGCCAACGCGGTCCTCGTCACCGCGGAGAAGAGCTCACGGTGTAAACGGCAATGCTCACGGCGACGTCAACGCGGCACCAGAGACGTTCATGAGCACCATCGCTGTCTCAGGCCAGCTGTGTGGCAACCCGTCAGACGAAATCGATAGGCATATTGAGCTGGCTACGCAGGAGCAGCAGCCGAAGATAGCAGAGGACTGCTTTTCCAACGACACTCGACCAATGTCGCCGACGTGCTCTATTCAGCAGCCTTCGCTGGTGGAGCCGATCTGCCGGAGTAAGGAACATCAACTGGAAAGCCCACAGCTCCACTGGGAAGCTGCGCATGGGGCGAGCGTGTCACCGCCCATGTACCGCCTACTGCACCCGGGCATGGATGTGCTGTGGAGCGGTGAGCGCGCAAACGCGCCTGAAGTTGCAGCCGAGATCAGCGCCGAACTCATGCTCTGTGGCTCTGGCTCAGAAAAGGAGGAAGCAGAGGAGCAAGGTGTAGCTCGCGACCTCGGGAGCAATGCAAAGAAGCCGATCACCTTTACCGCTAGTAGTGAGATCGCGCGCAAGCTCGAGTCGCTGAAGAAGAGCAACGAGGACAGTCACCCTCGGTCGATGAACAAGGACCACGTGTACCCAGTGAGCAACACGGACGTGGTAGACAAATTGCGACCTAGTGTGAGGAACCTCGTGCCATCCGTCGCATTGGCCGCAGCGAATGAAGTGGCTGGCGAGCACGTGGCCAGCTGGGAGAAGCGCGCGACCTCCGAAGTGCAGGCTGCGGAGAACGCCGCCACGGCTGACACTGAGGTCCCTCGCCGCATACCTCCCCCAGTTCCCTCCCAGAGTAATGATGACGCTCTTGTCGCACAGCTGCCCTCACGACCTGCGCCGCCGAGCTTAATGTCCCCTCCTCCTGCATAATCGGCGGCCGCTTGTGCCGAAGTACGAGAAAACTTTGGAAGGTGGACATGTCTGTGTCTGCATCTTCTAAAAATTCTCGGCTACTCGTGGTGATTATGTGGGACTCAGTGGCTCGGGGATGGGGGAGGAAGTGTGCCCCACACATCTGTCCAAGAAAGTGAGAGCTGCTTTTCATCCATGTTCTCGAAGCGTCTGTCGACCGCGGGTCTCTTTCCACACGTGTCTGTCCCACAACATCGCTAGCTTACCACACGCACGCGCGCCCTTGTCCCCACCCCGGTCCTTGTTTCTATCGGCGTGTGTGTGTGTGTGTGAATGTGCTCTGTGTTGGACGTGGTTTTGCCGCTTTTGGCTGTTGCATCGCGGCCGTGAAAGTGATGGCACGTGAGGAGGAGGAGGGAGGGCTCTGGCTGAAGTGGTAGGCGACAGCAAATGTTTTGGCAGGTCAGAGGCCGGTGCTTTGCACGTGTACTAGTTCTGGAATGGCTCCCGGGTACTGATCAACTCCTCACTCGCCCCTCCCCTTCCTCCCTCACGGTATAACGGTCGGTCGGGGGGGCATCCGCATGCTTTCTGTATCTTTGCTTCGTATCGCAGAGCGTGTGAGGGCGAGCCCTCTCCTCCTCAGGGCCCGCTGTCGCCAAAGGGGTGTGCTGAGTTGGTGCCACTTCCCCTTTTTTGCTTCTCTTTGTTCGGCGGCAACGGGCCTGGCCGTTAGAGTTTTTTTTTGTTCTCGGGTCAACTGCGCATTCGCTCGCTTTTCATGGCTCAACGCATCCTTTGCATTCGCAGCACGGCGACGCCGCGCATCGCCGCACTCTTGCCTGACCCACGCCCCGGCTCCGCCCCTCTTGCTCGACGAGGCGCAAAAAGTTCGAACAGCTTCTTCACTCTAGCTTGCGCACTTACATAAATGTGCAGAGAAACATTACGTGAACGGAGAAACGTTGCGCCATGATGGGGGCGGGCAGGGCCCTCTGCTCAGGCCTGCTCCCCTCCCACGTACCCTTTCCGTTCGCCCCTATTCGTCACGAGTAAAAGGGGGAGGTCAGGGGAGGTTTTTCTGGAGGCTGTAGGCATGCCAGCCCCATTCGTGCGCCGTTCCTCCTCCTCCCCCTATTCTGGTGTGCTTTGGTTTCTTTCCTATCGTAGTGATTGCGCGCCATTCGCATAAGCAACGCCTCTGTGAAGTTTATTCGCTACGCTCTGCCTTTTCCCACCTCGTCTTCCTGCGGCTCTCCTCGGCCGCACCTTTCCGCACACATACGTGCGCCTTGTGTTCCCCTTGATGAATGGATACGCAGTGAGCATCCGACCTATCCTCTATCTCTCCGTGAAGACAAGAGAGAGAACGCTGTGCCTCCTCGGTCCACTGCTAGAGCCATCATGCAGACTCAGTCCTCCAAGGACGCTGAGGCGGCGGACTACATGAGGAGTGGCAAGAAGCACCTGGAAAAGAGTCTGTTTCATTTTAGGGTACGCTACGACAGTGCTGCTGAAGACTTTGACAAGGCCGCACGCATCTACGCAAACCTGAACAACTACCACAAGGCGCGTGACGCATGGACACAAGCCTCTGATGCGCACAGTAAGGCTCACAATGACTTCAACGCCGCGAGCTCGCTGGAGAGGCTTGGCGACTTTATTTCACAGAACATACTGGAGACTCAGAGTATCATGTCAAGTATCAGCACTGCTGGCACGACAGCGGTGCTGAGCGAGTATCTCTTTCAAGACGCCATCCACGCCTACGAGGAGGCATCCAAACTGTACGGTGTGGCCGCGAACGGATCGAAGCAGGCGGCGGCGCTCAAGAAAGCAGCAGAGCTCATCTCACGCTCGCTTGTGACAGCGCAGTACCGTCGCACCGGCGACAACCGTACCGCGACTGTTGACACGGCATTCCTGCAAAAGGAGTACAGGCGCATCATTTCAGAGGTGATCGAGCTGATGGAGCGCAACTGGGAGGCCACGGAGTCGAAGCCGTTTGACCTGCCCGACATATACCGATCCTACACTCTCTTCTGCCTCCGCGCCGGTGATATTGAGGGTGCCGTGCAGATTCAAAAGCGTATGATTGGCGTCGTTTCCACCAGTCCAGCGGACGGCACGTACGATGACAGAAAAAATCTCTTCCGCATTCTCAACCAGCCCACCAACGCCGCAAAGGCTGGGCTGGAGATCATCGTTCTCTGCCTCAGCACGTCTGTAGATGACGGTTACACATGGGCCAACATCGAGATGAGCCGCCTCGGGGCCGTCTTCGGCTTCTGCAGCTCGTCAGAAGAGCGAGCGGCTGCAGCGCTGTTAGCCGCCTACGCCGAGCGGAACGAGGACGCTTTGCAAGAAGTACTTCGAACGAACTCATGCTTCAACTTTCTCACAGCAGACGTGTCGCGACTTGCGAAAAAGCTGACGCTTGGGTCCCGGGGGCACTGCAAGGCGGCGGGGGCCCCGGCAGTTGTTGACGGCGGTGCGCCAGGATCAGCTGCGCCACCGCTATCGTCACCAATGCCGGTGGACGCGTCGGAGACGGACTCGGATGACCTCCGGTAGACACGGGAGCAGTTGAGGAACCTCTTTTGTCATATGTCTTGTCTCCGTATAGGCGGCTGACACATGCACAGTGCCGAGTACGCTTCCTCCGAGCACTGCAGCAGCGTAAACGGTTCGCTGCCAGTCGATGTCTCCGTGTTTTTTTGAGTGGAAGGGAAGGGGTTCCTCTCTGGCTCTCTTTGTCTTCCGCGCGTGGCGTCTCCTTGAGCCTCCGTCTCGAGTATTGCAAGCGTTTGCGTGTACACATGTGATGTACGGAGAGATGAAGTTTATCCGTCAGTGTTGTTGGTGCGGGCATGTTTGTCGACGAACGTCCCCAGCGTGGCTTTCTTGCTGTTGTTGTCATATATATATTGTTCGCTCTGCCCCTGCTCTCCGGATGCCGGTGATGTGTGCCTTTCTCGACGCTTTCTTTCGCCCCTCTTCAGCGCATGCATGCTCGTCTCTGCCACGAGGCACGGCCTCAATCAAGGAGAAACAGAAGCGCCGACGCAGGCGCGCACACCTTCACACAGCAGCATGGGATGATCTCGCCTTTTTGCTCTTTTTTGCGCCCCCGCAAAAGGAGGGACGGCGGCCACCACCACAGTGCCACCCTACCCTCTGCTGCTCTGCGTGCCTCGCTCGCTGCTGCACTTGCGGAAGGGTATAGCACTCGATGGGAAAAAGAATAGTAACGACAAGGAGGGTTCGCGCGCTACGCTGAGCTCGCGCAGATGCGCAAGCGCGTACTCTTTCCCCCTCCCCCGTCCGTAGGCGATCTACCCTTGCGCAACCTCTCTGCTCGCGACACTCACCCTTTTACTCTCCCCCTCCTCTTTGTCCCCCCTTCGTTTCCACGCGTCGACATCCCTGCCAGTCGGCTTGGGTGTCCTCCTCATTGCTTCCATCTGTGCTGCTCTATAAAGCGTGTTTGGCACTGTGCTCGCGTTCCCCCCATTCGCCCCCCTCCCGCCCCCTCCCTCTTCGTCCTCCACATAAGGCACAAAGCAAAACATACAAAATAGAAAGGAAACAGAGCGAGTCTCACAGCGCGCGCAAAGGCTGTCCACGCACGCGCATACCCACGCAAACTTCACACAGGCACACACACACAGACAGAGACAGAGACAGACAAAGAGAGAGCGAACGAAACCTCCTGCGCTTTTCTCCTCCTTGTTGGCGGCTTCGCTGTTGGTGTGGCGCTCCCTCTCCCCGACGTCCCATTCCTCATTCTAAGAAACGACAAACACAAACGACAAACGACAAAACTTCTTTTTGATCAACCAAAAGGGAAACAACGAAGAAGAGAGAACAAAAAAAAAGTAACGCGCAGACTCGCACAGGCACACACACGCACCTATATATATATATAGGTGCGAGCATCTCTCATCGGAAAATTCCTGCACACGTTGTACACTTTCTTTGGCGATTATCTTTGTGCGTGTGTAAGCGACGGAGGGTGTGGGTGAGTCTCCGTGATATGGCATGTGTCGGTGCTTTCAATTCTCCGTCATTCTTTCTCTTGGTGGGTGGGCTGGTGACTCGCTCCGTGTCCGCGCCTTGTTGGATCCTCGCTGAGTAGAGAGGGCATTACTTCCATCTATCCTGCGTAGAGAAATACGATCGCGTGGCACAGCCCCCACACACACACACACATACACACACACCCTTCCTTCCCTCCCTGTTCCCTTATCATCTGCACACAAGCGCAAAGTGGCCCTCTTTGTGCACCCCTCCCGGCGCCGCTGCTCCTCCGTTGGTTTGTGTTTTCGATCCCTCAAACACTCTTCCTAATCGGCGCTCTGGGAGCAGACGTAAACGGAGAACCTAAAACAAAAATGTCCGACCCTGCGCACACCCGCGAGAGCTTTTGGGAGCCGCAACAGCAGCAGCAACAGTCGCTACAGCTGGCTCGAGGCGTTTTTGAGGCTATGCAAAACAACAGCATGCAGATGCTACAGATGCGCGTCGATACTTTGGAACGGCAGGTAGCAATGCTATCTGCCCAAGTCATGGCAGCCGCACTCCCCGCATCTTTTCGGGCCTACCCAGGCGTTCCGTATGGAATGCCGCCTGCCGCTGCTAACGTCGCGCCGATGCCCACCATGCCGACACCAATCCCAGCAAGCATGTACTTCTACCAGCCGTCCGACCTGTCTGCTGCCTCTCCACCTAACGGGGCGGGCTCGGACGACGGCAAGGCGTCGAAGCAGCTGGAGGACGAGCTCCAGCGCATGGGTGTGCTGGCCTACGGTGGCGCGGCTGCTGGCAGCAACGCAAGCTCTGAGGCTGCAGCGGCGGCGGCCACCATGACCTTGATGCACAGTAACCTCATGGTGTCCCCCACCAGTAACCTTCCCGCCTTCCCTGGCGTGATCGCAGGTGTCAGCAACCCCAACTCTGCCGGCCCTGGGCTGCCCTTCATGAACGGGCAGTCCGAAGTCGCCTTTGCGTCGTCGATGATGCCAGGCCCGTCAGCCTCGTCGTCGGCCAAGATGAGCAACTCGCTTCTTCAGAAGGCGTTTGGGTTCTCGGACCCGGCCATGAACGGGGCCAGCGGTGACGGCATGAACGCGAGCATGAACAGCCTGCAGCGTAGCTGTGCTGTAACACTGGACCCGCTGCAGAGCACCACAGAGACACTCGAGCAGACCTGCCAACAGACTAAGATTCGTGTGTTGTGCCTAAAGGGCTGCAAAGGCATCACAAGCCTGAACGCCATCGCACGTCTGCAGAATCTGTGGCTCCTGAACCTGCAGGGATGCTCACCCTGCGTCGACGATAGTGCGGTGCGCATGATTGCAATGCACAACACACGCCTTAGTCGGCTAAACCTCTGTGGGTGTGACCGCGTAACAGACGCGCGCCCCATCGCGCAGCTCTCACTCATGTTTGACCTAAACCTGTCCGGCACCATGATCGGCACCGCCTCGCTGGATGCGATCGCGCACGGGTGCAACCAGCTGAGCCGCCTCGCCATCAACAGCTGTCAGCAGCTGACGGGCGTGTCGAGCTTAAGGAGCCTGTCGGAGCTGAAGCTTCTCTACTGCCGCTACTCTGAGAGCATCGACCCCGCCACTATCGCCGACGTACTCGCCGGCATCGGTCAGAATCTGCTCACACTGAACGTGGATGGCATCCGGTTCCGTCAGCTTGACCTCTCTAATTTGCCACATGTCACAGCCTTGAAAAACTTCAACTGCAAGGACAACACGCAGCTTAGGGATCTAAACTGGATGCTAGGCATTCCCAACACTGCAAAGGCATTTGAGTCACTGGAGATGCTGGATGCGGAAGGCTGCGAGTCCTTGGCGAGCTTGGGGGCCCACATCACCTCGCTGAAGCGGCTCAAGACGATGCGCCTCACGAACACTGGCATTAACAACGAAGAGCTTGCCCGCATCTCGGCCTGCCCTGCGTTAACGGCTATTCACCTCGAAGACTGCGCTGGGATTACGAATGTGGAGTGCCTTGCAAAGGCATCCACTCTTACAAAGGTGGTACTAAGCATGCGCATGCAGCACGAGGACATCAAGGCGAACGGCGTCGCTGCCCTGCGCAAGGCCGGCATCGATGTTATCTTCGCGGGGGGCAGCAACCACTACGGACAAGGTAGTGCTGCCCACCATAAGAGCTCGACGCCTACGAGCCGGTTTGTCCCGTCGATCCCCATTGCCAGCCCGAACACCGCTGCTGAGGTACACGTCTTTCCGTAAGGGAGGAGGGGGAGGAGGGCCTGTGCGTTTAGGGAACGAACGAAGAGAACAAAAAAAGCGCAGAAGCCGACTGCGCTCCGCGTCTACACGCCGCGCAGGCCCTCCCTCCTCTTCCGCCTCTCACGATTCATCTCCTCGCTGGCTTCTCACCCCGCCGTCTCCTTGTATGTGTGTGTGTGTGCGCGTCCTCCTCCCTCACCGCTGCTTTGAGTGTGAGAAAGGGCTCCGCAACAACAGTGTAGCCCTTTCCTCCATGTCGTATGCCCCCTGTCTACGTGGGTGCAGAGACACAGACACACGTTGCTGTTGCTGTCGCGCGCACCCGTCAAAAAATACACCCATGCACGAGGCACAGGTACCCCCTCGTTCGGTATGTTTCCTCTGGATTCACTATTTTCCTGCACGATCTTTATTTTTTTCCGTTGTATCTTTTTACGTGCCCCTCTCCCTCTTCCCTCCCCACCCACCCCCTCGCCCCCTAACGTGGTGCAGTTTTCTTTTTGTTGTTGTTCAGTGACTTCTCCCCTCCGTGTATGTTATGTAAGTGCGTAACAGAGGGCCTCTTGACGTTGTCGAATCGTTTCTATTTTTCGATATATATTTTTTTCTTCGCACGTGCTCATTCTCCTTCCTTGCAGGTGCTGTGTGCCCTAACGCCTGGCACTACATGCCCGTGCACGACTCCGCTGCGGCCATCTGGATTGTAGAGAAGGGGGAGGGAAGCGGCACGAGCGACGTGGATAGGGGCGTGCGCGAGGACGCATACAAGCTCCTTCGGGGTGGGGGAGAAGGGAGGGGGAGGAGGGAAAGGCATGCGTGTGTGAGCATAGCAACACAAAACGAAATACACAGGTCAGAAAGTTTTTTCTCTCTCTTTTCACGCCACCACACACACACGCGCGCGCATTTTTTCCTCAAAATTGCTTTGCTCACCTCCTCTCTCTCTCGCTCTGCCTGTCTCTGTCTGCCTGTGTGTTTTTTTTCTCTCTCTCTTCTCTCATCTTTACTCTTCTCTTTTCACATTTTGAATTCACTATTCTGTCTGTTGGGTGGACATTCGACAAAGGAGCGCGTCTGTGATCGTTTTTTCTGTTTGTTTTACCTTTCACCTTTCGCTTCGTTCGCTCCTTTCCCTCAGATATTTCTTTCTCTCCCTCCCTCTCTCCCTCTCTGAAAGAACTGAATCCCACACAGGTAAAGAAGAAAAAGAGTAAAAGAAAACGACAAAAAAAAGAAATGTTCAACAACACGGACACAGTCAAAAGGGTATCCTTCCTCAAGGGGCACATACGCGTACGCAGCACGTAGCTCTTCACACACCCTCCTCTTCCTCCCCCGTCTTGACTACCCCCTTTTTTCTTTTTCTCTCTTTGACTGCTGGCCCTCTCGCACTCCTCACACTTCAGCTAAGATCCTTTGTGCACAGTTGGCCACGTCGACTTTGCTGTTTTTTTCTTTTTCCTGTGTGTGTGTGTCAAGGGTACGGCTCTTCAAATCTTCCCAATGAGCCTGGTCGTATCATCTCTCTCTCTGTTGTCAGCTCTTTGTCTGCCTGATGTTGGTGTCGTGTTTAATGGTGGATATTTCTTCTTCTGGACGCCTTTTTTTTCTCTCGGTGCCGTGCCTGTCGGCCCATGAGCACTGGAGAACTTCCACACATACATATATGCATGCCTGCGCTGCGTCGTCTTCTCTCCCTCTACTTCGTCTGCCTGCCTCACTTTACGTGGCGAGATGTCTCTGTGCCTTTCCGTTACCTCTCAGTTTTTGTTATTGTGTATTGGGGATGTCTCTTTCTCTCCCCCTGCCTTTCACTGGCTCTCTGTCTGGTGATGTTGTACGATTGCTTTCCTGCACTCACGGCTCCTCTCTCCTCTTTCTTGACGTTTCTCTGTTTGAGTCAGTGCCCAGTACGCGGGTCTCACTGCATGGCCCTTCCCCACCTCCCCGCTCCGCAGCTGCATAGCCACGTCAGCTTCTCTGTGCAGAGGTAAGTGTGTGTGTGTGTGTGTTTAGACCTTCTAAAGCACTCTTGTGCGCCTCCCCACTCGCACCGGCGCTGTATTTCTTTAAAGTGATAGTTCCAAGAAAAATAATGCACAAACGCAACGCGCAACAGCAGTGTCAGGAGAGGAACTGAGGGGAAAGGGGGTAGGACACAGCAACTCGCTTCTCAGCCCAGTCTTTGGACACTCTTTCACACCAGCATCTCTCTTGAGGTGTTGCCTCTCGTATCCCTTTTTGAATCGAGCTGCCTTTTAGAGTAGAGAAGGTCTCTGAAGAGGAACCCGCGGGGGTGGGGTGGGTGGGGAAAGAGACTGAGAGCCGTGCGAGTGGGAGGAGGGAAGGGCGCATCCGATGAATAGCAACATCACAGATAGGTCGCACGCAGGTCGGCGATAGGAGGCATGAATACCCTTGGGCTCTCTTTCTGCTTGCTTCTCGTCCACCGCTGCCTTCTGCCATCGTATCACGACTGCGCCTCCGGTGCAGAGCCCACCAAACCTCGTTTCGCTGTCTCTGACACACACACACACACTTACATCACCGCTGCATCGTTCGCTGCTCCTTCAGGCGGACACAAGTTCGTGCGACACCGCTCTTCCCTCTATCCAGGAGTGTCCTTTATGACGTTTACGACAGCTCCGCGCTTTGGCTCGTGGTGTGTGGTAAAATCCCTGATGACGCGCTGAGCACACACACACACACACCTCGGCGCGTGCGTCTCTGTGTGTGTGTGTGTGGAGGGGAGGGAGAGAGAGCCGCTCAAGCCGTCCACCCCCTGCACCCCTGCGAAAGGGGGAGCCGTCTCTGGTGCTGGCAGGGCGAAGCGCCCCCGTCTGTGGCACCGACATGACGTGCAGAGTGTCAGCATGACTCGAGCGTCTCTCACGCGGCCCTGGCTGCCTGCTGGTGTGTGTGCTGAGTCTGAGGCGCCGCGACCGTTGCTCGGTGGTGGGGCGGAGAGCGGAGGCGGACGCCTTCCCCGTGTGGGAGGGAATGGGCACGCTGAGGCCGAACAGAAAAACGCAACCGTTTCCTTCCTTCGTTCGTCGTTGTACACCTCTCCCGGGAGGCATAATGGTGTGATTAAATCGAGGGGGAGAGAAGAAGCGATACAGCGGGGTGGGACGGAGGGGGCGGGGCGATCGACCATCTGACGCTTACTTCAGTGGAAAAGAGCTGGTCACCCACCGGTATGTGTGCTGGTGGCTTATCGGCGCCGCTCCTCTCTTCTCCCTCTGAGAAAGCACCTTGGTGAGGCTCGGGTGCCTTCTCTCTCTCTCCCCCTCGCTACTGCGACTGACCGTGGCTTCAGAAAGTGTTCCACACCACCGCTGTTCGAGCCCTGTTCTACCTCCTACCGATGCGACAAGGAGCTGGAAGGAGAGTTGCCACCGCACTCTCCTTCATGCACAGACACCGTGCTTGTGCGCGTATCTCTGTGCCTGCACGAAGGAAAAAAAACACTGAACTCCTGCGGGTATGGCCTCCGTGGGAGGGGCACGGCCGCATACACCACACACCCACCCAGAGCTCGGATCAATGGGAACGAATATGCTTGCTCGCCCTCTTCCATCCCTCTCCCCCCTCACTTCGTACGGACGAAGGAAAGGCAGCCTCCATCAACGTTTAGATTTGTCCTATTCTCCTGCCTCCATCACCTCTTCCTCGTCCTGCTGAGGCGCTCTTCAAGTCGAGGTGTGTTACAGCTTACGGAAGCTTGTGCGTGCACGCTCGTAGTAGCTCTCTCGAGTCGCCTCCCCCTCCCCTCCCCCTAGAGCGCTCCCCTGTTGCTGTTTTTAAGGAACGCATGTGCATCTCCATCGAACATCTGTAGCACTTAAGGAGCGTGTAGCAGTGCAGCTGCCAGCCCCACCCCCACATCCCACTCCCTCGCATACATACATCGTCTTTCTCCTGGCATCGACATCTCCTCTCGCTCGCCTCACCGCCGCGTCGAGCTGGGAGTACGAAAGGCAGCGAGGGGAAAGTGTGTGTGTGTGTGTGTTGCTTTCGTTCTCATCGATTCTCTCGCTTATCCACGCTCGTGTGCGCGTCTGTGGACGCCTTTATACATGCGGACCTCAGGAGCAGCCCGCGCCGCTGAACAAAATGTCTGGCCTCAGCGCGGCGCGGCAACGGCCAAGAAAAAATCGAAGGAGGTGTTGGCTGGCGGCGTAGCCGGGCAGTCAGCACGAACACGGAGCATGCAAATTGAGGCTGCCGTGCGTCACGTTGCCCAGCTACCGGCGTTTGTGGCCTGGGCGCCCGACAAGGCGGCAGCAACACCCAGCCTCGTGGGGAAGTACTTGGAGTCGCAAGTGGCGCAGGTGGCCGCGCAGCTCAAACCCATCCAGCAGGCTGGCAACTACGAGCGACTCTTACTTCTGCTCGCAGAGCTACTCGACAGTGACCTAGCGGCCGGTCTTACGCCGCGGGCGGTGGAGGGCGGCGTCCTCGATCTCATGCACGGCTGTGCCGCTGCAATCGTCAAGGGAGAAAGTGACGTTTACGACAATCCGCACAGCAGCGGGCGGAGACGCCATGGTGCGGCAGCGCTGACCGGTGCACACTTTTCGTGCTGTCACGAGACGGCGTTTGGCAGCACTTCCGACCGTAGTAGAGAGAAATGTCGTGGTATTGCGGTGCCCATCGAGAGCCTTCTCCCTCCCCTCATTGACCAGCCTGCTAAGGGGCTGAGAGAAGTGCGGGAGGACGCTGGTGAGGACGTCACAGAGGATGAGCGTACTGCCGCCGAGATGGAGATCTGGGAGACCTTCATGGCCACTTCCCGCGCAGCCGCGACCGCAGAGGGTGCAATGAGGATGCCTGGTGCTGTTGCAGCCGCGACCACAGTCTCGAGCGCCTCTGGCGCAAACGCCGCGCACTCCTTCACACCAGCAGCGGAAGCGGGAGTGTCGCCGCTTGCGGCGTCATCTACCCCGATAGTGGCAATACGCTCCTTTCCGGATGCCCTCTGTGCGCTCATTGAGCGCTGCACCGCCACGCCGCTGGTGTGTCTCACGCTGAGTGACCAGCAGTGTCAAGCAACCGCCGTGAGGGACCTGCTACGTGCGCTGCTGTCGATCACCCAGGGCGTTAATAGCAACGTGGTTTCTACCGCTGAATGTGGTGCCACTCTTGACTCCCACAGCCCCTCATCCGGTCATCACACAAGCGTCGCCGCGTCAGCGGCACTGGACCTCCAGGCTGTGCGTATGGCTGCTTGGAAAGGTATTTCACGACTCCTCTCCAGATACCTGGACGGTGCCGACAGCACTGCGGAAGCGCCGACGAACGCGCCGCGCCATGGGCAACAGCCTTGCAAGGCAAAGTCATTGAGGTCAGTGGAAGCATGGAAGGTGGGACCTGAGCAGCTGGACATCGTATCAGTCTTCGAGGATGTGACACACCAGTGGTCGTGTACGCTCGCCGTGCTCGCAGCGGAAAAGGGGCTAATGAGTGGCTTAGCAGTGAGGGGAGGAGGAGTGAATGTCAAGGCAGAGGGCGGCCCATTCGGGGCGCCGGGGTCTTCCCCAGGAGGTCGCAGCGGCACAGATGGCAGTGGTCCCGGTGACCAACTTTACGTGGTGCTCTGCGTCGCCCACCAAATCATAGCCGCTGAGCAGCGTGAGACCACGAAGGCCAGTCCACAGGCCACGCCTCACAAGCGACTGCTGCCCCCTCTGCTCATCCCTGTGGTCCTTCGCACGTTGTCGATGATCTCCGCAGCCAGCCCTCTCGCCTGCCGTGCCGCATCGTATGCACAGTTGTGTGTCGATGTGCTGTGGGGCGCAACGTTGTTGGCACCGCGCGAATCCGCGCGCCAGCTCTTGTACGGCTCGATGGACGCTGCTGGCTTCGCCGGAGCTTGTGACGGCCGTTGCGAAGGCGAGGCGGGCGTCAAAGGAGGAGAAGCGAGCCCCCCAGCCATGGATCTCTTTCTTGCCCTACTCCAACAGTTCAACGAGGGCCACAGTGCCATGCACTGCGAGCTGCGTGACGATCTCGTGTGCCTCCTCGCTTCCCTACTTCGCTACGACATTCAATATGTGGAAGACGAGCTCGGCGCACGTCGTGCCGCGGAGAGCGGAGTACAACGAGTATCTTTTGAGTCGCTCGTCTGCCCTGCCACCTCTCCGCCTATGGCCGAGACTCACACCACGCCGCTTACACTCAGCGCCGCCACGGTGGAGGCGATCAACGCCACCGTGGCACTGTTATTCGAGACAACGTGTGGGGCTGAGCTCACCACAACCGCGTACTCAGTCACGGCCACGGCCACCGCAGCCTTTCAGTCCACCGGTTCTGATGGCGTCGAAACTTTTCCAGCGGCGCTGCTCTCGCTCGACGCCGCGCGCCGGCACGCGCTGCGCTTCCAATCCATCGCCACCTCTGTGGCCCGTCGCCGCGAGCTGCTCGACTTCAAGGTTTACGGCTGGCAGCTTCTCGCTGCTCACTGCAGCTGGCAGCTGGCGCACCTCACCTACCGCGAATACATTCGCCACAAGCGCAGCGCCGCCCCGACGGTGGGCACGGCGCTGTCCTTTCAAGAAGAGCATACTGCCTCCCTCCAATATGTCGCAGAGGAAAACCCCTGCGACGGAGCTGTCACGGCGGCCCTCTGGGGGATGCAGCTGTCGCAGCTCGGCTTCGTGGATGTATTGCTCATGTACGTCGACATGCGCACGGACGAGGCGGCCGTGGTGGCCTGGACGCAAGAGGAACTTCTGCGCTTGGAGGCGGAGGCCTGGCAGCTTCTCACATCCATGATCCTCTTCACACAGCACTTACGCACGAAATCGGGTGGGCTGCAGGCCCGCTACCATCATCCGCGCAACCAGGTGTTGGTGGCGCCACAGCCGCAGCAGCGAGAGAGTGCTCCGTCGCCGTGCGTATCGTGTGCATCTGTTGACGAGTGCAACTTGGGCAACGACACGAAGTACGCTGCCAGCGATGTGAACGGTACAGATGACGACACATCAAGGGTACTTTATGGAGCTGACAAGCACTTCATCGATGCCGGTGGTGTTCCGGTGGCGCTCCACTATTTGCTTAACGCGCCACCCGAGGCGGAATCTGTGAAGCGGTGGGCCCTCATCACCCTGGCCGCCATCGCGGGGCCGAGCGACATCGGCGAAGCGCGCGGTCCCTCAGGTGCCTACGCAAGCCGAGAGTTGGAGCGTGTTCAGACGGCCCTGACGCAGCACGCCCGGTCACTCATCCTGTTCCTAGTGAAGCTCATCCAGGAAGTGAACGTTTACGTCGACGCTGTGGGTGTTCCAGGAGCGTTGCCGCCCCTCATCTCCTCCGTCGCCGCGTCGGCGGCTTCGATGTCTCCACAGTGGGAATCAACCCACCGCTCCATGCGCGGGGACAACTACGCTGACTGGGCGGCGGCAATGCCACCATCCGCTGAAGTGCGCTGGAACTGGCTACCGCAATCGGTCACCCAGTCGGCCCTTGTCGCATGGTACCTGCTGCGCTGCATCGGGGATGCCACTCCGGCAGAAGAGGAAGCAATGCGCGAGCAGGCGCTGGACGTGACAGGCAAGAATGTTGTCGATGCCGGTGACCTCCACGACGGGGAAAACGAGATGGCATCACACGAGGCGGCCTCCACCGCGGCGGTAGCCGCCGCCGCCGCCGCGTTTACCTCTGGCGCGAGCCGGCGAGGAAGCCTCGGGCACGACAGAGCCCCTCTGCGGGGCTGTGTCATAGCGAATCGGCAACTGCACGACGAAGCGGGCTTATCCACGTCGAACGTGTCGTCATCCGGATCCTCCATGGGTCCGCTAGAGGTAAACGAGGACGTCATCGCCGCGAGCGACCACTGTCATCCAGCCGCGTCATCGAGGGCGGCAAGCGATGGTGTGTCGGCGTCCTGCACGTCGAATGAGGCTTCAGCCCTGCCGCATGGCCACGCACTCCTGAGCGGCACGCCCTCGGAGGTGCTGTGCGTTCCGAATCTTTTCGCGGAGCAGGGCGGAGTGGACTTGCTCACGGCATGGCTTCGACATGTAATGCGCCTCTGTTTGCCATCACGTCCAGGGCGGCAGCGTGGCGCCGGCGCAAGAGCCGCTCCGCAACTCACGGCGGAGGAGGTGGAACGCCTGGCGCGCTATGGTGACACCTTCCTCCTCCTGCTGGACGTTTTTCGTGCCATAGTGATGGGCTGCAATGTCACCGAGGTGCGCTTTGTCGACTCTGGCGGGGTGCATGGAGTACTGGACCTGATAGAGGCCTACGCACTGGCGCACGGTCTCGTTCGCCAGGCCTCCCGGCACGCGCGCCTGATGGTGGCCGATAGCTGTGTCAGCGCTGCTGTCGGTACCGCAGATCATAAGGAGCAAGAGGGCGTACTGTACTACGCCACAACGCTGTTGTGTGATCTTTTGCAGCGTTGCCCGCGCGCCATCGGCGCCTTCGCCGCGTGGCGCAGCAGTCGAATCGCTTTCTCTCCACTCACCCCCGACGTGTACGAGTGCCGGCTGCCCAGCGCTGAGGGCATTGGGGCGGTGCAGCTGTTTCTGTGCCTCTGGGCGGCAAAGATGCCTGCTCCAGAGGGTGGCGGCGCACTGGGCAGCGTCACCGATATCCCTGGGAACTCGTCTGGTTTAGAGCTTCTTCGGGTGCAGCTGCGGCCAGCTCTACGTGCCGCGTTGAAAGAGGAGTATGTGTGCCGCCTGTTGCGCCGGCGCGCCAAGCTGGGGGCAGTGCCGGCGGACTCCATTCGCAACTGTTACCGTTACCTGCACTCCGAGACGGTGCCAGAAATGGCGTCGAGAACGAAAGACGAGGGCGTGCCGGACGCGAGTATGCTTGCATACATGGAGAAGCTTCTCGCCCGCAGCAGCAGACACTCTGCCGTGCCGCCGGAGCAGCAGATTGCCCTTCTCATCGACGGCGCGCTGGGGCTGTGCATCAAAGTGTACGGGTGCCTGTCCACCGTCGGGTTCGACTCGCTTCGCACCGCAGAGGCATCGGCATTTGAAGCTCCGTCGATGGGGGTGCGCCTCTCCTCGCTAGAGCGGTCCTTCCTGGTCCAGATCGCCGCGCTTCCGGCGTTGTGTGTGGACGAAATCATCGTGGCCATGGCCGAGGTCGCCCTCGGGTGCCGTTCGTTTCATGCGGAGGCGACCTCCGAGAATGGTGACTCTGGTGGCCACGCTGGTAACGACGCGACGGCGTGGCGGCCCACAACGCCAGACCAGCGAGTGCTTCGCACTGCAGCGCAAGAGGCCGCCGTTCGTGCCGGAGAGCTCAATCAGATTATTGATCTCGGGGCACAGGTGCAGCAGGTGCGCGAGTCGCAGCTGTACAGCCGCCTCCTTGTTACACAGCTGCGACAGCCGGTCGGGCGGCTGGCGGACGGTCGTCCAGGCGCTGTAAAGGGTATGTGGAAGTCACAGCGGTGCTACTCCGTCACTCGCAAGAGCGATCTGGTCGGTGGTGGCAGACTCTCACTCTCCGCATCCAAGCTGGCTTCGCGGCTTTCGGCTCGCTTCGCAACGGAGCAGCTGCAGCGGCAGCAGCTCATCACCTCCACCATGCCTCTGGCGCAGCAGTTCGACGCCGTGCACACAGTAACGTCGGTGGGTGAAGCGCAGAGCAGCAACATCCTGCCCAGTAACGCGCCCTGTGTGCTGGGCAGCTACCACACGCCTTATGCCTCACTCATGGAATCTGTCAGCGCCGCCACCCATGAGCGACTCCCGGCTCTCGCATTTAACCCCGCGGCGCCGCCATCGCGCCACACTGTGCCCGTGACGCAGCGGCACCAACAGCGGCAGGCAATGATCGCGCGAAGCCTCCGTAAGCTTCCGCTGGATGAGCCGACCCTGCAGGCTCCTCGCAAGCCTTAACTGGAGCGCCTTGCTTTGCGCACAGAGGTTGGGCATGGCTGGCGCTTCTCCCGCGTCGGCTCACGCGTGCGAGTCGTGGAGGAACTGCGTGTATGTATCGAGTAGGTGCGAGCGCCTGCCGTGAGGCAGGCGGCACTCCTAACGCGGGGCGTCTGTTTCCACTTGGCTCCTGCTACATCAAACAGATGAGCGAAAGGTGCGTCTCGGCTTCGTTGGGTACAAGGCGGTTCTTCTTTGCCCCATCTGTTGCCCTTGCCTACCTACCCCCCTCCCCCTCCCTCCCTCTCTCTCTAGGTATTGCCTGTCTTTTCTCTTTACCCTCTCGATGCCGCACCCTGCGTGCCCCCTTCACTCCCCTCCCCTTCCCTCACGCAGACGCACGCACACCTCTGTGGATGGCAGCAACCACTTAGATGTAACATGTGCCTTCTATTGACTTCGAGATCGCCTATAGTGTGTCTTTGCCTTTGCTCGGCCATTCCCTTCTCCCCTCCCCTTTGCAGACACACACACACAATCTCTTCTCTCTTTTCTTTTTCGCCTCTCACTGATGTACATACACGCGTGATAGGGGAAGGGGAGGCGCGATGAGGGGGGAATGGCCGCGCCTTTGCCGTCCTTTTCAACTCCTGACTCCTACACAGAGAGAGAGAGAAAACGGAAGAGAAGTAGGCGCGTACATCAGTCGCTCTTGCTCTTGGCTGCAATGCGTCTTCGCTCGTATCTGTGTATCGATAAACGTGACGCTGGTGGCACTGGTGTTGTACGAAACGGTCCGTTTAGTTTTTTTTGACCTTTTCCGCTTTCTTTCGCTTCGGATGCCGCAACGGCTTCCATATGTTGACGTGTGTGTGTGTGTGTGTGTGGAGCTAGATGTACGTACGGTACCTGAGCACGACAAAACGTCGAGCCTCTTGACGCGTGTGTGCTGGGGGAGGTGGAGAGGCTCCACGCTCGACTGGCGAAGACGATAGTTCAAGACAATACATGCACAGGTGCACACCGAGGAGCAAAGAAAGTAGTCCGCAAGCGAGCTCGCCAAGTATGCTTGAGTCGCTTATCTGCTGCGCACCTGCTGAATGGCTGCCGAGACGCGAGAAGGTATGTCGAGGGGCTTCTTCCCCCTTCCCCATTCCACTAATCTGCCCTCCGGAGCACGCAGAGGCCACGCTGGCGCGAGGCGGCCACCCGTCGATGCACCGGTTCGCCACCGGGGGGAAGGAAGGGGGGAGGGGATTCCAGGCGGCACATGACGCACTCATCTGAATCTCCCTTTCGAACCCCCTCCACACACACACACACTGCATGTATCTCACCCTTTTGAGTTTCAGTACTTATATACCCTCCTCCACGGAGGTTTCACGTGTGCACCTGCATGCACGCGTGCCTGTAGGAAGGTCTCACGGTGTGTATCTTGGAGATATCGTTGAGGACACACAACGGACACAAACGCCACAGCAACAAAAAAGCAAAAGAAGGGAACGCGCTCACGTCTCTCCGAAGGGCGTCGTTGCTGCCGTGTGGAAGAAAGCCCTTGACGGCTCCAGGTTCTGGCACCGAGGGGCGAGGGACAAGTGCGCACAGCAGAGTGTGGAGGACCTTTCGCTCTGTGTGTGTGCGACTGTGTGGCTCATCCTCTCTTTTTTTAAGCGGAACGGGAGGAGGGGAGGGAAGAGGAAGAAAGGCGGGGCGCTGATATTTTCGGTGGCTTGTTCTCGTATTCAGCGCCCGCAGAACGCCATGAAGTGGTGCGGCGCACGGAGCAGCGGCGTCTCCTTTGCACCGTCTTCCAGTTTTCTGCGATGTCGGACTGCCCACCACAGAAGTGCATGCAGAGCGATGTGGTGTCAGAGTCTCTGTGCACGGCGCCTCATCGTCTGTGCAGGCCCCGGAAAAGGGTGGTGCATTACGCCTCTACTGGCGGAGCCTCGAAGGTACTGCAGCGTCTCTTCTTCCTCCACCGTTGATGCTGCCACGGCACCGGAGCACGGCGAAGACCTGTATGTGTCTCGCTACGCCATACCGGAGGACGCGCACCGTCTCGTCGGCACACCGCAGTTGCTGCCGCGTAACCCCGCGGATGAGGTTGCCTTCAAGAAAAACTTGATGAAGCGCTTTCCTCAGGCACGCATCCGCAACGTGAGTGTGGTGGCGCATGTCGACCACGGCAAGACAACACTTTCTGACGCGATGCTCCGCTTCTCGAATCTGCTGCCACCAGACGGGGCCACCGGCACCTTTACAGATCGCCTCCAGGTGGAGAAGGAGCGTGGCATCACGATCAAAGCGCAGACCTGCAGTGTACTCCTCACCGTGCGAGAGACGGGCGCGCAGTATCTGCTGAACCTCATCGACACCCCCGGGCACGTCGACTTTCAGTACGAGGTGTCGCGTAGCCTCTGCGCCACTGAAGGTGCGGCGCTGCTGGTGGACGTGCGGCAGGGCGTCGAGGCACAGACCATGGCACAGTTCTATGCGGCACTTGAACAGAATCTCGCGATCATACCGGTGCTGACAAAGATGGACAGCGCCATGAGTGACGCGGAGGTGGAAAAGACGCTGCTACAGCTGGAAGACAGCACTGGGCTGCTTAGCCACGAAGTTGTGCTGACGAGTGCGAAGAGCAAGCAGGGTATCGAACAGCTCTTCCAGCAGATTATTGACAAAGTGCCGCCCCCACGCGGTCGCGAAGGCTTCTCGGACATGACGCAGCTCCCAGCCATGCACCCTACCAGTGCAGAGAAGAAGCAGGTGGAGAAGGAGCTGGTGCCGCTGCGCGCTTTGCTCTTTGACTCCTGGACCTCTGAGAGCAGTGGCATGACTGACGCAGCTGCATTGGCGCCCGCGAGCACGCCGATGGCGTCGTCATCGCCCTCCAGACCAGTTGCTGGCGCAGGCGGCCAAAGTGTGACGAAGGACGGCATCTACGGCCTCATTCGGGTCATGGATGGCACCGTCACCCCAGGCACTGTCGTCACCTTCTTCCATTCCCGGAAGAAGCACGAGGTGCGTGAAGTGGGCATCATCCATCCAACGCTGCACCCCACGGCGGCCCTTACCGCGGGTATGGTCGGTTTTGTCTTCTTCCCACGACTAACCAAGAGGGACGTTTGCATCGGCGACACCCTCTATACGCTTCCGACGCGCAAGCACACGATGAGCGTGGCGGCGACAAGCTCTGCTGCAGCTGCGCCGAGCGCAGAGCCTACATCGCCGGCAGACCCAGCGAGCGGTCGCGATGCTAGTGGCGGTCAGTGCGCATTCGTCGTGGAGCCGATCCCCGGCTTCAAGAAGGTGTGCCCCGTCGTGTTCGCCGGCTTCTACCCTGACGAAGGTGTCTTTATTACGCAGCTGCGCGAGGCAGTCGATCTCCTGTGCGTCAATGACCCCTCCGTCACTGTGGAACAGCTGCAGTGCCCAGCGCTCGGCCCCGGCCTGCAGCTGGGCTTTCTCGGTCTTCTTCACATGCACGTCTTCAAGGAGCGGCTGCTCATAGAGTTTGGGCAGGCGGTGCTGGTCACACCGCCGCAGGTGCAGTACATGTACGTGGAGCTGCACTGCAACCCCGACGACCCAGCACAGCGGAAGCCTCTCTCCATCAGCAACTGGCGGTGGCCGCACGAGGGCGTCGGGGGGTACCTCGAGCCATTTGTTACCGCAACCGTGCTGACGCCAGGCGAGTACTTCAACGACATCAACAGCGCTGCGCTCAGCTCCTTTCGGGGCGAGATGCTGGATATGCGAGTGATTGACGACGCCCGGACGCTTGTGCGCTACCGTATGCCCTTGGCAGACCTTGCCCGCGGCTTCTTCTCGGCGGTCAAGAGCACCTCGCACGGGTACGCCACGCTAGAGTACGACAACCTCACCTACATGACTGCCGACTTGGTGAAGCTGGATATTGTCATCAACAAGGCACGCATCTCCGCGCTATCGACAATTTGTCTGCGCCATGAAGCCAGCATACACGCCCGACGCATCATCGGCTCCCTCAAGGAGAACCTGCTCCGCTCCTCCGTTGACCTGCCACTGCAGGCGCTGGTGGGGAGCAAGATCATTGCCCGCGATACCGTCAAGGCGTACCGCAAGGATGTCACGGCAAAGATACACGCTGGCGATATTTCACGGAAGCAGAAAAAGTGGAACGACCAGAAGAAGGGCAAGGAGCGCATGGCTCGCCGGAGTGTCGGCACCGTGACGCTGGACCAAAGCGTGCTCGCAGCTGCGATAGGAGGGGAACGATTCAACACGGGGCGTTAAGTCTAGGCGACTGTGCAGCAAGCGGGCGGGCGGGGGGTGGGTAAAACTGTTTGGCGTCTCTCGGGGGCGGCTCTGCTTACACCCGTTCCTTTTCGCCTTCATGCTGCTCCACCCTTCATCCTCACGAAACTTCAACCAAAGGGAAACGGCGAAAGCGTCACTGAATGCCGAGCGGTGTCTCGGTTCCGAAAAAGGGGGGAGGCGACGTGCAAGGCAGGTGCGTCGCGAAGGCGCATCGCCATTTTAGCCCACACAGAAACACACACAACCAAACGCATGTTACATGAGTGCGCGTGCATATACATATATGCCTATATATATATATGTGTGTGTGTGCCCCTCTCTGCAGAGATTTCTACCCCTTCCCTCTGCCGCGACCCTTCGCTTCGCTCCTTTTCCGCTTTTTCTGTTGTGCTTCTTTTCGGTCGGGTGCAGATTGCCAAGCAGCCGTTCGGTATCCGCTTCACACAACCACAACTATCACAACAAAAAAAGTGAGTGCCTTTCGTTTGATCCGTTCCCTTTTTTATTTTTTGCCGCCTTCCTTTTTTTTGTCCCTCTCTCTCTTACTCGTGCATTGTATTCTTCGCTCACCACCAACAACACCCACGCCCACGGCCCCTCCACGCTCACCTCACTTCCGCCCCCTCTCCATACGTATATATATATATATATATACGAGCTCTTCGTTGCCTATTCACCTCCCTGTCTTCCCCTCCGCAATGCAGCGGCTTGCTTGTGTCAGTCTTGTACGCCGCATGGCCGTCGCTCCTCTCGGCTCCGCCGCGGCGTGTCAGATCCCTTCCCGCTTCAGCTCGGACTACGTGAACAAGGCCGCCAAGAAGAAGGTACAGGAAGGTAACGATGAGCGGTGGCTCGAGGCTGAGATGGATAAGAACATTCTCACCCCAGAAGAACGCTACGCCCACGCTCGCGAGGTCGAGGCACTCAAGCGCATGGTCGCGCAGCTCAAGGAAGAGCACAAGGACAATCTCGAGGAGGCGGCGCGTGAGCGAAACAAAGAGCTTGAGACACTCAAAAAGGAGATGGGCGAGCTGCAGCAAAAGATCTCAAGGCTGACGGAGAAGTGAGGGGAGGCAGGGAGAAAAAAAAAACAGCAACGCAGCCGCGCAGACCGCTCGTCTTGTGCGGAACCGCACTGCGGTAATGCAAGCATAGGAGGAAGCTAGCGTCTATGCACGGGTATGTGAGGCACGATGGCATACACCACTCACTCCTTAACTGACCACTGGACACATGCCAACATAAGCACACAGAAGCACTTATATCTATGCAAACCATGCGCCACTGCTCCTCCTCCCCCTCCCTTTACCTCAAGCTGTTTTTTTTTCTCTGTAGCTAGTCGAGGCCCGAGAGTTTGGAGTGGAAGGGGAGAGAGGGAGGGGTTAGTAGAATGGCTGCAGTGCTTCTCTGTCCCTTCTACTCCCGACTTGGCACGCTTGCTTGGGTAAACGTATTTTCTTTTGTGTGTGTTTTTTGCGTTACGAGGACCTCTTTATCACTGCCACATCCCTTCCCTCCTTCTCCTATCCCTCGGCTCGCCTTCAAACTTTCGTAGGCACGTAGTACGAACAAGCATCAAAAAGGGCAGGGGAAATACACAAGGCTACTTACGTGTGCCTTCCTTAGGGTGTGGCACATGCGAACTGGAGGCAGAAGAGAGTGGCAGTGGAGACGAAGCACCAGATGAGTGTTGCTAAGCTCCTTGCTCTTCCTGTTGCTGTTTAAGAATCGCCTCGTCCACACAACGCTCAGTGGGGCGCGGCCCCCATGCATCTTTGCTCTCGCATCCCCCACCCACCCTCTCCCTCTTCATATTTATCCCTCTCTTTCTCCTGGTCTGGTGAATCCGTAGGGCCTCTCGCTACACTGGCAACCGTCGACAAAGCGCAACGTTCGCTCGTTTGTTTTCTGTTTCCTCTCACACAGCTCATCTCTCACAGAGGCCATTGCCCACACTGTTGCTTACTGAGGTGCAGATATCGGGCACTCGATTGAACGTCGTAAGCTGCGTGATCGCTGTCACACACACACACATCTCTTTTTCTTCCCTCAGCCTAAGCGATCGCCTTTGGCGTGGATGGTCGATGTCGTCGCATAATGCCTCCATGGACACCGACGGCAGCCATGAGGAATCGCGACTGCTGCTGTGGCAAGGGGCGGTGCAACGTTCGCTGTGGCACCTTCCCTTCTTCCCCACTCTGTCACCTAGCAAAAAAACTGCTTCAGCGGGCACAGCACATTCCTCAGCGTCACCGAAAGCGGCGGATGACAACGTGGTTTCGGGCGCCCTACACAGCCTCGCTTTGCTGGAAGCGGTGGGCTACACGGAGGCTGGGCATGCAGCTCGGCAACTGAGGAGCGCGCACGCTTCTGGCTCAACGTCTTCGCTGTCCGAGCAGCTGATGTCCGCAGAGCAGCAGAGCTGGGTGGACAAGCTGCACGTTGCCGTCCTTCGTCGAGCAGCGGCTCTCTCTTCCACACGTGGGAGCGGAGGAGGTGCGCTGGCTATTGTGCTGGCAGAGGTGGAGCAGCAGAGGAAGCAGGGTGAACAGACATCGCCGTGCGACGCCCTCTTCTCGGAGCTCGCTCAGGACTACCTCGAGCGCATCATAGCCACGGCCTCTGCCGCTAGCAGGGCGCAAACGGCAAAGTTGGCAGCCTCGACCGAGTCGAACCCCGGAGTTCCGCAGCGCTGCAGAACCTCCATCTTCCAGTACGACGCTCTGCCTCTGCAGGCAGGTGCGGCAGCGGCATTGGAGCGACCAGCAGCCGCGGCGCGGCAGCAACTGCACTGGTACGAAGCACGTCTGTATGCGGCTCTTGCGTGTAGCGCAAGCGCATCGACTCCTGGACCGCTAGCGCGCCTCCTCGTTGCCTACGCCCATCAAGGCGATCGCCGGTTACAAGTCGCGACTGCATCGATTCTCGGACGCCATCTCAGCGAAGACCATAACGGCGGAGCAGCAAAGGGAAGTGACACGAAAGCGTCTGTCACGAGCGTCGTCACCGACCCTGCGGCTGCAGCCCTTGCTCCAGTGCGTATCAGTGGCGTGGTGGCAGGTGTCCTGGAGCATGCGCTGTGCGTGGCTCGAGTGCGGACCGCCGTCACGGTGGCTAAGCTTCGTGCCGCCGCCGCTGTGAACGCGCCACTGGAGCAGCCTCCGCTGTGCACGGCTACGACGTTGTGTGCCGCCTCCCATGTGCCTCGCAGCGCTGCCCTGCTACTCAGCCTTATAACGGAAGAGTGCGGCTATTATCGCCAAACATGTCCGGTCGGTACTAGTAACGGCAACGGGCAGGCGGCAGTGACGGCGGCGGTGCTGCATGCTGTGCAAGAGCTGCTCTTCACGGTTGCTCTCGGTAGCGGCACGCAGCACATGCACAACAGGCCTGAGCCGCCGGCCGCGCCGAAGAGGCTAGGCGCAGAGGGAAGCGGTGGTGCCAGTACGATGCCAGTGCTGATAGTGACAACCACCCGCGGCGCGACATTGCCAGAGGCGGATGCCATCACGCAGGAGTTTTTTCCTGCCCTCGTGCAGCAGCTCGGTATCGAGTGGGTGTGGTCTCCACTGCTGCTGCACTTGTCGAGCCTAGACAAAGTCCAAGTGCCGGCAGAGGCAGCCGGCGTGCAAGTAGGCTCGGCACCCGCCTCATTAATGGGCGTTCGATGGAGCAGCCATGCGCTTATGGACACCATTCTCCTCTCCCTCGCCCCAAGGACGTATCCCCAGCGCCTGCTAAACCTTCTTCCCGGCAGCTACGAGCGTCTCCTGAGCAACCTGGATCTCTTACCCCCAATGCGTCCGCAGGTGAACGACGGCGGCGATGCGGGCCAAGATAACGCGGCGCACCGCGCGGGTGGCCCTTGGTTATTCAGCATGCCCGCCTACTACGCTGAGCCGGCGTCGGCGCTGGTTGCGTACTTTGAGCGCGCCGGCGTGTCTGGACTGCGAATAGAGGAGGCAGAGCGTATCCTGGCTACGGCCACGAGTGTTCATCCCATGGTCGTTCGGCTGAGAGCGCAGGCACCTCCGAGACGTGATGCGGACGGGCGCGAGGACGACGCTGGCCATCAAAGTGGCGGAGAGCTGGACGGAAACGGCTGCAGCGGCGTTGCCTTTCTTCCCCACCATCAGCAGCGCATGAAGGCCACACCGCGCGCCTACGCGCTGACGCACGAGCGTGTGCAGCATCTCATCTCGCGCTACCAGGGTGAGGTGCTCCTTGCCGCTGTCGTTGTGCACACCCAGCTGCGCGTGCCGAGCCACGTGCAGCAGCTGATGCGTGTTCTTGCACCGCTGTTCCTGAAGGTACAGCTCGCGTGGCGCGCTCACGACGATGGCAGCAGTGCCTCCTGGCTCCTCCAGTCTCGCACACGTGCCAGCGTGGCCAGCACAATACCCCCCACCGCGTGTTTTAGCGCGGAGGCCGCGGTACTGCTGGATGACGTCGGGTATGAGTTTTATCCTCTCGAGTGGCTGCCCGCTGCGTTGGCCGCAAGTGCCGGGACAAAAGACGCGCCTGTTGAGCCTCTCACCTTCCCATACTCTCTGCTGGCCGCTGTCGGCCACCAGTTCGAACTACGGCTTCGCGGCACCCCACTGGGGAGCAGTGGAGACGTGACCCTTCGCCACCCTGCAGGCCCTCGGACGTCAGCCGTGATGCCGTCCGTAGCCGCCGGCGCGGCTCTCCTTTCTAGCGCCAGGGGCGGGGAGGAGGAGACGAAAGTGACTGCCGCGGCGTGGCGCAGGACCGAGCGCTTTGTAACTGGGCTCATGCAGCTCTGCTACCTCGACTCGAAAACGTCCTCGACAGAGCTGGAGGGGACACTGGCGGTGTCGTCTACGCGGCGCGTCTTGACGACAAGCGGCGGAAGCGCCACGCTGAGCTCTCGCGGGGGCGGTCATTTGGTCCCCGGCATTCATGGTAGTGAGACGAACATAGTTGCAGCGGCTGATGTCGCGTCACACCGCCTACGCTCCCTGCTGCAGCAGCCAGCGGTGATGGACGCCATGTGGGGCGCAATGGAGAAAACAGCTACCACAAGGAGCAACGGGGCGTCGTTGAGCGGCAGTCAGCGTCGTGAGAAGCGGCCACGCTCGGTGTCCACGTCAGCCGAAGCACAAGAGCACCTTCGGTCGATGCAGCAGCTGCTGCAGGAGTATGGTGCCGCCTCCTTTGACACGACAGTGGAAGCGGCAGACTTTGCCCTCATGATTGCGCAGGCCTTCCTGCCTCTTTCGACCGGCACAAGCGCCTCATTGTCCTCCGTGCCCGGCAAAGCTGGAGCAGCCGCCTCGGCAGGGAAGAAGAGCGATGCGCTTCTGCGTGCTGGACTAGAGTGGGGTGCTGCGGTCGTGGGGAACACTGCGATCAAGGCAAAGATACACATGCGACTACAGCAGCAGCAGCAGCAAGGGGGCCCCTCGTCGTTTTTGGCGGCGCTGGCGCAGGCGTACAATAGCGCCACGGTGGACACGGCGTGGCTCGCGCGGAGTGCACTGCGGTACGTTCCTCAGCGCATCTGGGAGAAGTTGTGCACCCACCGATCCGAGCTACTCGTCTTGGCTCGCCGACACCACAAGTGGGTCTCACGCCTCCGTGGAAACTCGCCCACCGCTTCAGAGGCACCCCTCTTCGACCTCGGCGCGGCACACCGTGCCGACCCGCTGCTGATGGAGCAATGGACGCAGTGGGAACGCGTATTGGAGCAGCTGGGGCTCTCTGAGCACCGGGAAGGCGCTGCAGCGGCGGCGACAGGCTCGATGCCCCATCTATCCCCGGGCTCGGTTGAGGACATCACGTGTGCGCAGTGGCTGTGGTACTCACCGTACTTTGCGTCTGAGATGACGCCGTAAGAACGGCTCGTGCGCGCGTGACGCTGGCGGACCAGCAGTATTGCTTCAGCCGCAGCCTCACCTGCCGATATTCTTTGTATCTTCATGGAGAGAAGAGGTCGAGGATAGTGTATGGGGATGGGGGTGCGGTCTCGCAGCGCTTTCGGCTGTTGGGCACCTGCCCGGCCTATGAGAAAAGAGGCGAGCATGTTCTTTGGCGTTTTGCCCTCTACCCGGGAAGTCTGAAGGTATTTAGGAAGGGGGGTAGGAATGTGGCAGGAGGGGATGGTGCCTCTCGCTCTTTCCATGCCATGCCGCCACTCACCTTGCGTGAGACATGCGCACGACTTCAAGATGGAAAAGAAGAAAGGAAAGCGCGGCGTATTCTGCCCGTGTTGGCACATGTGCTCTGCTCTTCGCTGCCGACGCCATCCCACCACCACCGCCACCCCTACCCCTGTCGTCCCCTTCTTCTAGCCGCATCACTCCCGCCCTTCTCCCCTCACTTACGCTGCCCTGTTTCCCTCTGCCCTCACTCATCACAGCTACACGAAAAGGGAAATAAGAAGCGGCCTTTGTTTCGTCAGCTTCTTTTCAAACACACACACATATATATACACATATATATATATAATTGCCAGCGCCCTCTCATACGCGCAAACGCATTTGTGTACGCCGACTCCCGCGCGAGGCGGGTGCGGTGTCGTCATCTGGTGTGAGCGAAGCCGCACAGGTGGGGCGCGGCGGTGCACCAACATCGCCATTTCTTTTCTTCGCGCCTGAAGCACACAGAAGCGCGTGAGGCGACAGCTGTGCGTGTTTCCGCCATTCCGTCGTCGTGGCGGCTGTTCGCCCAAAGCCTCACGCGTACACGTACACCCCTTTCCTGCGCTTGCCATCATAGACAAAGAAGCAGACGCGTTCGCATCCTTCTCGGATCTTCGGCGGGCGTAGACGCCGCAGCGCGATATCTCGGAGCCCCTTTCCATTCATCAACGGTAGTCGTTGCTGCCTGCTCGACTCCATCAAACACCTGCCTCTTCTCCTGTTCGTTTTCTATTATAGAAAGGTGCGCGCAGGCACACGCATACATACATAGATATATATATATACCGCAGTCATGCTCACTCCCGGCAAGGAGAGGGCAGAGTCCCGCGCACAAGGAATGGAGTGCAGCACGCCAGCCCATGTCGGAAGCGGCAAGCTGGGCACGCTCTCCGTCAGCGAGCTCCGCACCGCGATGCAGCAATACCTCCGCTCCACAGGGGCTCTGCGTGAGCTCAAAACGCACCTGCGTGGGATGGTGCTCACCGAGTTGCTACAGCAGCCCAAGACGGCCAGGATGCTTGTACATGGGGCGTCGCAGTCGGTCCCACCGTCGCCAGGAGAAGGGCAAGGAAAGCTGGAAGACAGGAAGCCTTCTGCTACCGGCCCCCCACCCATTGCCGTCGTCTCGGGTCGCACAGACCAGACTCTGCAGACTTGGTCATGCGGCCTGGCCGACGCCCTCGTCGAGAATCACTTGCGCCGCACGAGGCGTGCGATGTCGCTTTCCATCTTCAGCACGGAGGCCGAAGTGCCACCGTTCAGTGCGAGCGGTGCCCCGGCGGAGGAGGAGCAGTACCTCGCTCACCTCTTTCAGCAGGTGGGCACCGGTGCCCCCGCCAACCCGGAGGATGACATCCTCACCCCCTCTCCGTCTCGCTCCGCGAAGAGTGTGCTGCAGAGGCTTGTGGAGGATTTCGTGGCGCGGCAGGGCCTCTCGAGCGCCGCGGCGTCGGCGCGGCACCTGCATAGCTGCAGCACTCAGACCGAAGCATCCGATAGCTCTGTCAGCGCCACGAACCCTCTCAACTCACTCGAGTGCCGCCTTGCCGCCGTCGACGCCAAATACGCACTTACCTTTGCTCAACTCAAGCGGGCCAGTGGCACAGGGGAGCAGCCCTTCTTTCTCCGCTCCGAGGTGGACCGTCGACTGCAGCAGTACAAGAATGATATGCACACGCAACTTCGAAGTGAGTACGAGCAGAAGTACAAGAGCTTCACGCGAGTCAAGCTGCAAGAGGCACGCGACGAGGCCGAAGGGCGGTACCGCATCCTTGTGCAGAACAAAACGGAGGAGCTGGCTGAGATGGAGCGCAGTGTGCTCGTCAAGCTGGAGCAAGAGCGTCAGCGGCTGAAGATGGCATGGGAGGATGTTCACCAGCAGCGCGCAGAGCTAGATAGGCGGCAGCGCGAGTTGATGAAGGAGGTGGAGGGTTACGACGCAGAAAGGCATCGAAGCGACGCGGAGCTTCACTCATGGAAGGAGAAAGCACGAGCGCTGCAGCTGCAATGTGCTAAGTGGGAGGAACTCTGCGGGACACGGCTCATGGAACTGGAGAGCGCTCGCTGTCGTGAAGGGCGGCGCTTGGAGGACATTCGCCGCTTGCAGGCTGAGCACGCAGCGGAGGTGCAGCTGAAGGAAGAGGAAATCAGCCGTCTGCGCTACCGCCTCCGCCTCATCTCGCGCGAGGGCAACTATTCTGGCCCCGCCGCAGCAGCAACTGACCTGAAGGGTGCAGCCCACGCCACCGTCATGCCGCTGGCACAGCCCTGCAGTGCAACTGCGCCGATAGACTCACAGCAGCTCTACGGTCTTCTGCTCCGCACCGAGGAAATGCAACGGAATGCTATGGTGCAGCAGCAACATCAGCAGGAGCGGTGGGACGCAGCGTGGGTAGCTGCTACTGCCGCTGCCGACGCACACCTTCCTCGTACCCACGTGCCCGCCGCCGCCTCTCCCTCGCCGGTCATTGAGGCGGTGGCGACAACGGAGCGCGTGTTTGCGGATCCGTTCGTCTCACCACCTGCGCCGATGAAGCAAGCAGCACCGTATCCGCCGCCATCGAGTGACGAGCAAGCCGCTCAGCAGTCAGCTCACCTCTCTGCGTCAGGGGACAAGCGCGTGGCCGCGGCATCAGCCCAGATAGCCGCGACTCACTCACCCCCCATCTCGGCCGCTAGTCCAGCGACCTCACTGCCGTCCTCGCCAAAGGCCCAGTCCCCAGCGCCGGTGACCACCTCCACTGCAGCCGACCCTCTTCCATCCTCCGTTGACAAGCCCCAACAACGCAGTCCCCCTTCCAAGAGATCTCTCAGCACCAGCACCTCGTTCGCACCGCCGTCATCCTCAGCATCGTCGACGCGAGCGGCTCGTCAGAAGCCAACAAGTACGCCGGCCGCCGCCGCACCTGCCACAGAGACGTCCACGTCGTCCAGCACGCGTAAGAGCCCGTCACCATCCAACGCGCCGTCCAGTGCGTCAGGAACGTCGGTTCAGCCCAGCGCTCCTCAGGCGGATAGTCATTCCGATGAGGTACGTGCCGCTGAGGCGCGCCTCAACGCTTTGGCTGCCGAGGAGCAGCGCGGTCGTGGTGAAGTGCAGTCGACGGAAGTGAGCGCACGTGATGGCATCACGTGGCTGGAAGGAAATCGGCGCGAGCTACTGTTGGAAAAGTTGAAGCGTGCTCGCAGTGAGGATAGCGGCAGCGACAGCAGTGTAGGCGGTGCAGTCCCTCCCTGGAAGCAGTTCGCTGGAGCCTCGTTGGGGCCTCCGTTCAGCACTGGTGCTACTGCCGCTGATATAAACTTCAATGAGTCTTACAGCAGCGACGATGCAGCGCTCATTCACGATTCGGATGAAGACGACTCAGAGTTTTAGATAAGGGTCGTTTACGTTTGTTACGCGCCTATGAAGCATTACTGCAGAACTCTGTGCGGGCAGAGAGGGCAGCCCGCCGGCCCATATAGTGGTAGCAACTGGGGACAATGGGTGGAGGGCCAGTGTCGATGCCGAACACACACACACGCTTACACACACTTCGGCGCGTGCGTCTCTGTGTGTGTGTGTGTGGAGGGGAGGGAGAGAGAGCCGCTCAAGCCGTCCACCCCCTGCACCCCTGCGAAAGGGGGAGCCGTCTCTGGTGCTGGCAGGGCGAAGCGCCCCCGTCTGTGGCACCGACATGACGTGCAGAGTGTCAGCATGACTCGAGCGTCTCTCACGCGGCCCTGGCTGCCTGCTGGTGTGTGTGCTGAGTCTGAGGCGCCGCGACCGTTGCTCGGTGGTGAGGCGGAGAGCGGAGGCGGACGCCTTCCCCGTGTGGGAGGGAATGGGCACGCTGAGACCAAAAAAAAACGAACTTATTTCCCGCGTCCTGGCACAAATCCATACAGGTGTGCACTCCCCAATCTGCAGAGTTCGGGACGCCCAAGCACGGGTAGGCGAGGCGGCGTATCTGCCCCTCGCCGCCGTGTTGTTTCTCATGGGCGAAGCTGTGCAGACACACTCACACATACACAAACCCATGTATAGGTATTGGGGCGAGTGTGCTTCCGTGATGCACCCGTCCGTACAATCCGAAGAAAAACAAGGTTAGGGGGATGGTGAAGAACGCCGCCCCCGCTCCGTACCTGTGTCCACTCGCGAAAGACTCTGCAGAGTAGTCGAAGCCCCGTCAAGGCCCACCCCCCTGCCCCTTACACTTAGTTTTCCCTCAGTGGCACCCTCTACCATGCTTGCAGCGCTTCTTCAGCTCCCCTGCCTCCTACCTCATCTGTGTGCAGTGGAAACCTCTCCACTCGGCAACGTTTTTTTTGTTTTTGTGCGGCGTCGCTCACAAGCGCCATCTATAGCAGGCAAGAGAGAAGGAGGTGCTAGCATCGCTCATAGTGCATCCACCTCTTTGCGTGCCTGGTCCGTAACGCACAAACGAGCAACGGCACCGCGTGCCCCACCTACGCCAAGGAAGAAATTTGAAGAGGGAGGTGGTCTTGGCATGCTGAAGGCTACCAGCACCATCACTACCCCCACCTTGCCCCACCCCGGCACCGCTCTTGAAGCCGATTTCGTGTGTTTCCTCGTCGGCGCCTCTTCACACACATTTTTCTCCTGCCACCCAAAGCCGTGTGGCGAGCTGTAGGCGAGTGAGGGGGCGGACACTGACACACACACACACGCACGCACACGCACTCAAAGGAAACATACAGTACAAAGACGTCGTTTTCTCTTCCTAATCTTCCCTATTTTCATCACCCCGAAAGTTAGATCCGTACTCGTTGCGTCGCCTCCTCGTTGGCCCCCTCCTCCCTCTTTTGTGAGACGTCGCGCCAGCACCTCATTTCTTGGCGGAACGCAAGCGCCCGTACCCTTCACCCTTGCTCTGCCCATAGAAACGGTAGAGCAACTCTTTCTCCTAGTTCTAATTTATGTTGTCTTCTCTGTAGAGTCGCGCGTTTTTGTAGTCTCTCGCATCCGCTGCTGATGGACGCGCCCCTGGACCAGGCCTTCTCTGGGCAGCAGCGCGCCCGCTTGCTAGAGCTGGAAGAGCGGCAGCGTGAGATCAAGCGCCTGTGCGAGGAGGCGCTCAGGGAAGAGGAGCAGCATAAGCAACTTTTTCTGCACTTGGAGGAGCACAACACAGGTGCTGCATCGACTGTCGGCTCGGTCGCTGGTGGCGGTGCTGGAAACGTTAGCGGTGCTGCCGGGCTGCATGTCAGGCCTCTCTCTCCCAGGGCCGAAGCGGAACCTCTCGACGACTTGCTGACAGGCGAGGTGCAGTCCTTCCGTGACTCCAACAGCCTTGCACGCGCCTCCTCCACCGGCAGCGCAGCCGGGGTGCCTTGGCTTCGTGGTTTATCGTCGTCGAATCCGCGCAACGCGTCTGTGGACCGGCCCTACACTCGGCTCGGCAGCAGCTATCGCCCGCCAATGCACCCGCTGCCCGCGGCGACCGCCGCCTATCCACCTCCCCCGCCGCGACCAATGCTTTACAGAAGCTCTCGCTACCCGAGAGAGGAAGGAAACCGTGCAGCCGTGGCGGCCACCCATCGCGCTATGCAGCCCCCCACATTCACACCAACAACGTCACCTTCCCTGCGGGTTCCCGATGCGTGGTGGCGTGGTGTCAAGAGTGCTCCAGAACGGCAATCAAGATCAAACTCCACGACTGCCACCTACCGGCCAACCGAGCGAGTCGGCGCCGCCACTTTCGCCGCTCCCTCGGCATCCGCACACCTGTCGCCACCGCCGCCACCACCACCGCCGCCGGAGCGCAGTCGCAGTGGAAGCCGCAGCGCGAGCCACAGCGTCCCCCTGGCAAATCAGCACCGGCGCAGTGGTGCACGCCTCCACAGCAGCGTCCCTCCCCCTCCCCCACCAGCGTCGAACGCAGCCCAGATGGTGGCCTCATCTTTCCCCGTGCGGTACTCGCGAGGACTCGGCGCCCCTACAGGCCTGTCACCTCCAATCGACGCCTCTGCGCCGCCATCACCGCTCCCGTCACGCTCAGCCGCTCCCCCGTTTCTCTCTCCAGATGAGGTCACAGACAACCTCCCGCGCACGCACCTCCGCGCCGTTGCTTCGCGTGACGTGGGGCACACCATCGAAAATGTTGGCTGCAGGCCGCGTGCTTTCCACAATCTGGATCCACCGCCGCCTTCTAAAGCTTACACAGATCTGGATAGCCACTCAATCCTATCCACAACCTCATCGGCTCACGACATTGCGCGTTGGAGCCGTCGGCTGAGCGGCGCTGATGCAATAGAGGAGCGCGGTGGTCACGGCGCTGGGAACGGGCACGAACGACGTAAGGCCGCAAGGCAGCAGCCTTTCGCCACCCGTTCAGGCATGGGGGTAGGCGCGACGTTGGCGGGGTCAAGCGCCCCTCTGGCATCTGCCGCCCCGCAATTCGCCGTTCCTTATCGCGAAGCTGGCACTAGAAGAACTGTCAAGGCCTCGAGCCAGGTACCGCGGAGCTCGCCACCACCGCCATCGACTGTGTCTTGTACGGCCCTTCTTTCCCCGCCGGCCCGCCACAGCGAAGGTCCGGGTGAGGGTGAGTCGCTTCCCAACCGATGGGAAACAGTATCCTTGACACCAAGTTTGCGCAGCGCGGAAGAGCGGCACCTGCGCAGCTACTTCGCGAAACCTGACGGAGAGTTAGGCAGCTCAGCTTCGCTCCCCCGACACAACGCGAGCTACTGCCGCCAGCGTGTGCCGGCATCGCACAGTGAAGCGAAAACCGCTCGAGCGACGCCGCTGGCAGCCGATGGCACGGCTCTTTTCACCTTTGCTCCGGCGGCGGCGAGGTTCGAGGGCAGCGCCAGTGCGTGGCAGCACACTTCTGACATGGAGGAGCGGCAAGTGCAGCGGCCTTCGGCAGCCATACCTCCTCCTACTCCTCTCTCTTGGGCCCCTACTGCGACTGGCGCCTCTTCGTCGGCGCCGACCAAGTCGAAGCCCAACGAGACACCCCTGCATCCGTACGGGCCGGAGCAGCCGCAATCCACCTCGCACCCACCCCCGCCAGAGCCCGGTCCCAAGAACGCAGCGGTCAGGAACGGCTGCGACGCCCCTGAGCAAAGAAGAGGCGCGCCGGCTCCTCCCTTTTCGGCGCCGTACGCAAAGCATCAGCGTGCCGCCGCCTCCGGCCCAAATAGCAGCGGGGGCGCTTCACACCCTGCGCATTCAGGCGTCGGCGGCGCGGCATCCGCTCCACCACCCCACGCCGCTGTGGCAGCGTCGGTCAACGACTACTTCGACATGGGTCCTGAGAAGGAGGCGCTGCTGTCACTACTGCAGGAGAGTACTCGTTGCACACCAGGAAGCAGCGCCGGTGTCGTGTTGCCAGCCACCAGTCGGTCATCCTCTATACAGCCAGGGGTCTCATCCGCGGCGGTGGCCAACATTGCGGGCGTAGAGCAGCATGGCGAGATGGCATGCCCTTACGCCCCCTCGGCCAGCCGCCTCGTTGAACGCAACCAGACTCAGAGGTTTGCGGCCCCGCCCACGATGGAGGTGCTGCCACCACGACACGACGACCCGGCAAAGCAGCAGTCGTACTTCAACGATTCGGCGGGCACGTCGATCCGGCGCGGCGGAGGCGTCCGGGCATCCACTGGAGGAGTGGCGCACGAGAAGGACGCGATTGCAGCGCAGCTGCAGCAGAAATGCGATGAGGCACAGTCCAAGGCAGAAGCGCTGGCGCGGCACCTCGTAAAGGCCATCAGTGATCGAAAACTGCTGCAGGAGAACGTGGAGCAGCTGGAAGTGCTTGTGGAGGAGTGCAACGCCGAGGTAGGTCGTCTTCAGCAGATTGTGGAGGAGCAGCACCGGGACAGTGTCACCTCCCTCGGAGTGCAGGCGGCACTTCGAGCGAAGGAGAGGGAGGTGGCTGTGTACGAAGATGAAATCCGGCGACTCAACGTGGTGCTGAATGGGCACCTCACCCGCACCGCCGCCGCTGAGCGTGTGGCGCAGGACAGCGCGCACCATGGAATGGTGGTGATGGAGGCGGAGGTTCAGGCGGCCATGACGGAGGTAGGTATGGCGCACTTGGCTCAGCGTGAGGCGGAGGAGCGGGCCAGTCAGCTGGAGAGCGAACTCAATACAGCGGTGGAGCAGATCCAGTTTCTTGACGAGCGCCTCGCGGAGATGGAGCGCGCGGCAGCGGCCGCCCGCTTCCAGGCAATGCCTGCACGCATCTCCGAAGAACACGGCGTGGACTTGGCCGACGGCAACCCTGCCGTGACGCACTTGAGTGCGGCAGCGCACCTCACCATGCCTTCCGGCGAAGAAACGCGTCTCTGGCCGCCGGAAGCGCAGCGAGCGATGGCGCAGCTTGTGGCGCAGGCGGAAGGGCTGCTCTTGCAAAACGCGGAGGGGGAACGCCACGCCTCGATGCGGTTGCAGCACATGGAGAACACCTGTAGTGAGCTCCAACGGCATCTCCGGCAACGTGGCGAGGAAGCGGAGAGAGTGCGTGAGGCATGCGCGCAGCTTCAACAAGAGAAGAACGCCTTGCAGACTGTAGGAAACATGTGGTACCAGCAACTACGTGAGGTGAAAGAAGACGCGCAGCTTGTCTCGGAGATGGTGCACACCGCCCGCGAGGACGCGGAGGATGTGTATCTGTCCTCACGAGTGGCAGAGGAGTGCGCGGCCGCGCACCGTGCCGCCGCGGCGGCAACAAGTCCCCTGGAGCCTTTACCAAGTCCAGCGCTGATAGATCCGGCAGCGTTGAAGAAATCTGCGCGATTCGCGCAGCAGGTGATGCGCGACTTTCAAGCGGTGGCGCGCTTTCTGTCAAGCCTTCGCACAATGAACATTGGGGACCGAAACGGGTACCAAATCTTGCAGGCCATCGCGAGTGGCCGCAACCCTGCCGAAGGGCTCTACGTCACCGCCGATGACGCCGACACGCCGACATGCCTCAGGGAGGTGCTGTCTCCCAACGCAGCGAGTGAGGCGAAGCGCCGGGTGCAAGAGAAAAAGGCTCGCGTACTGCGCGCCGTGGAGCAGGCCTTGGTCATAGATCCAGCCTCGACAGCTGCGTCCGCCTCGCCAAACAGGCCTGAAAACCGCCCCTCTCCTCACGCCGCTATTATACTGGGTCTGCCTCCACGCGCGGGGGAGCGACCGCTACCAGCGGAGTCGGAGGAGTATGTGGTTCCAGACGCCCTCGAAGATGAGCTGGTGAACGATGATGAGGCAGAGGTAGAGGTGGTATCCTCCTCTCTGCACCCCGTGAGGATGGGCAGTCATGTCCTCCGCGACGGCAGCAGCGGCATGGTCCACAGCGACGTGCGCCAGCGGCCGGCGTCTAATTCAGTGGCGACTCTATCACGCAGCCGAGTGCCACCTGCCGCGCCGACTTCAGAGGGCAAGCGTGTACCTCCGTCGCCGGCCCCACTCGAGCCAGATGGCAATCCTTTCTGCAACACAATGTTCATGGAAGGAAGCGAGATCCCTATAACTGCCTCGACATCTCGGCCCACAGCGGCGAAAGCGGCACCGGCGCCCCTCACCCCGCCGCCGTCCGTCTCGCGACCGCTGCGCCTCTCCGCCACGCCGTCGCAGCCGCAGTTGGATGGCAAACAAGAGGGCGACGGAGAGGCGGCAGCGGTGTCCGAGAAGCAGCCGAGCCCGACTTGTGCGTCACTGCAGACTACCCTCACGACAGACTCGATGCGAATCAGCGGAAACGGCACCGGCGTTGATACCGACACGTCCTCTGTCACACTCCCCTCGTACCCCTCATTGTCGCAGCACACGTATCAGCAACAAACAGCGGCGGCGCCACAAGCACCATCACCGTCATCGACGCTTGCCGCCACCGCCACACCGCCGGTAGACCATGTCGCCGAGGCAGATGGCTGTACTCCCCTTTCTCTCTCGGGCATTGCCATGGCTCACCACAACGAGGCTGCCCCCGCCGCACACGCCGTTGTTTCCGTGCCGCTGCTGGCGCAGGTCCAGCAACAGGGCGACCCGGCACCCGCAACTCAAAGAAGTATTCCACACCTGCCTTCGCGTCTCCGCTCCCCCACGCCCGACCACCTCTCTGCGGCGTGGACTGAGATGCACGCCGATGTGACCCTCATCACGTCTCCCATCGAGCGGCCACGGCCTTCTCAGTCGTTCGCGGACGAACCCCTGCCGCGCATGGTGCGCGACGAGAATAGACAGCCGGCACTTCTAGGCTCGCAGCCGAAGGACCGCAGCACCACCGCGCGTCCGTCGTCCACGCCGCACCCAGGCTCACGCTCAGGGAGGTGCCGCGGCGGAGAAGGGGTGGATGCGGAAGAGGTCGAGGCGCCGCCGCTGCTCACAGACCGGCACTGCAGTGGCGCGAACGATAAAAGCAACGACGATGAGGTCACACTCTTCTTTCACGAGCCACGTCGTGGCGAAGTGCAGGAGGTGGCCGCTGAGCCAACACCAATCCCACTGCAGCAGGACCACACTTGCGTCGAGATGGACCTCCTCATCGATGACTTTGCCATGCCATCTCGCAGGGCCTCTGTGGCAGCTGTCTCACGAGTGCGGGCATCTTGCGTCCCTCTGCAGCACACCTCCAAGCTTGACGAAGAAGCCGACTTGGAAGAGCGAGTGCCGTCCGTCGCTCCTGCAGCAACGCGCCCTGAGCTGCCATCAAAGGGGAATCAAACCGCGACCTCACGCGTGCCGCCGCAAGACTCCGCGACCAAAACGCAGCGCTCGTCTCACCACCACGACGCCGTCGACGATTATGACGAGCCGTCCTTGAGCTTCTCCGCGCTTCCACCGCCGCCTCTTCCGCCGCCGCCGTCACTGTCGCCACCAGCGCAGCCGCCACCCCCGCAGGGGCATGCGAAAGGAAGTTCAGCAGGCGACGCCTCGGCGCGCACACTGGCAGAAGAAGCGCCTCTGTTGGGCGCCAGTCGACCACGAACGATTGAGGACACTGGCAGCGCTGCAGGCGCGCCGTCCCGAGCGCTACACCAGCCACGCCGGTCAGTAGCGTCCGATGGCTGTCCGAGTCTGACGGGAGGGGCAGATACGGTCGCCCCTCCGCGTCTGCAGCGCTCAGCCAGTATGTCGCAGTGGGCGGAAGCCCAGCCTCATCGAGGTAACGCAACCCCTCGGCCGGAGGTTACAGCTGACGCCGCCGCTGGCGTTGGGCAGCACAGCCGCACCGGTGCTCCATCACCCACGGCGAGCTTGTCGCTGAGTTGTCCTTTGTCAGAGGTGACGCCCGCGCTCGTGGAGCCACGCCGCCCTTCTCCAGCGGCGCGACCTGTGCCGTCTGCAACGCACACGAGTTGTGTGACTCCGAAAGATCTTGTCGACTCCGCTGCGACGACGGCTGCTGGGCCGTCGGCAGCGCAGGAGCAGATATCACCGGCGCCCGAAAAGGCAGAAGCATTACAGGCCCAGTCGGAGGTGATCGTGCACATCGATGATCCCTTGCAATCTGGCAGCAAGCTGAGAGCGAACCTCATGCCATCGGCGCCTACCAGTCGGCTTCCAAGCATCGCCTCCACGGCAGCTCCCGGAAGTCCCCTGCGCGTTCTAGAGGAGCTCTCTGGAGGGTTGAATTTACCTGATGAAATGCACAACAGCACACCTGCACACGGTGGCAGTGTCGTCTCGGTTCTCGCCGAGCCGCTCCGGGAGCCTCCCCGGCACTCACGTGAGCTGTCCGCGCGCGCAGGAAATAGCATTCCGCCACGCCGTAGCCCCAACGAGGAAGCAGCGCCCGCGCCCCTTCCCACCGCTAACGTGGACGCACCGGAGTCGAACACACTAAACCTGCAGCGCGCCTCGCCAGGGCCGTCACCATCCATAGCGGAGGCCACCACATCCGACGGGAATCGATCATCCGGCTCACCCCTTGGAGCCCAGGCGCCATCATCCACCATCTCCACTCCGCGTAGCGGTAGCGGCGCCCCAGAGGCCACGGCCAGCGCTTGGAGCTCGATTCCAGCAGAGCAGCCGGTGCCGGACGAGGCAGGTGCGAGACGCCGTGAAGATGTCGCGAGAATATTGAAGCGCATCAAGCGGAAGAAAGAGCAGGGTCGAACAGTGTGCTCTGAAATGGGTACGCCTACGAGTCCCACGGCCAGCGAGCTCTCCTCTACGAGACTGGAGGACGCGGACTCCCCCTAATCGCGGTGCCTGTTTGGCAGCTTTCCCTATCCCTATCCCTCTCTCTCCCTCGCAGAGGAGGAGGACCGTACTAAGGAAGGCGAGCAAGCCCACCTCTGTCTCCTTCCTTCACTAACCAGTTTCTTCCAGCACACACACACACACACGCACAAGCTCTTCTCCGCCTCGGTGATGCTGACGCTGCGCACGTCTTGCCGCACGAGCTCTGCACCATGCCCTCGTCAGCCGGTTCGTGCGTTGCTGTGGCGATCGCCGCTCCCTCTCTCTCTCCTTTACCGTCGTCTCCCCCTTTCGCTCTCGGCATCGCTTTGGCTCTTTAGAGTTTATTTCTTTGATGCTCTCTCTGTTGGTGTGTGTGTGTGTGTGTGGCCACAAGTTTGCACGAAGATGCCCTCAACGCTTCTTTAGTCTACTACCTCATTCCCACCACCACCACCACTTACCTCTGCCCGCATCAAGGCGACCAAAACGCGGGCGAGAAAGAGAGACAGTCCCTGCCTTCTTGCGAACTCTATCCGTCCGCAGCGAGAGATGCTTGGGACCGCTGATGTGCTGAGCGTCGCTGAGTACCGCCTTACCACCCTCTCTCTATGCTCCGCCCACTCTCCACTCTCGTGTATACGGGGTCACATCACGCATGTTCGAGAGTGTACCCCTTTCGCGTTTCGTGCCGTTACTCTCTCGCTCTCCCTTCCCCTTCCCCCGGCTCCGCGCACGCGAATCCGTTGTCTACTCGCTGGCCAACGAACGCCCGTGCACGTGTTCGCATGGCATGGCCCTTTGGCATCACACGTGGCACTTCAGGGACTCACATCGAGTGCATAGACGTACGCACTGTCACACACGTCATAGAACGCAAACAAATCTGATCCCACACCAAGTCAGCGTATCCCCCTCCTTTGTGTGTGTGCGCGCGTATTTCGACGGCTGCAGTGGCACGCACTGCTTCCAAGAGCCCACGTTGCGGTAGAAGACCGCAGGGTGGATGGCGCACCTCTGCGGACTGTAGCCAGCAGCCCTCTCCCCACCCCCTGGTGTGTCAGCAGCACTTCCAACACCACGCACCGCCCTCTACACGGCCAAAATAGTGAAACAGCCTTCACCGCACGACTGCATAGATTGCACTACCGCACCCATCGGTGTCTGCGTTCATTTTTACCTTTCTTTGGTGTCTCTGTCGGAGCCCGTTGCGCTCCACCGCCCACACCGCCCGATACACACACCCTCCCGCTGTTGGGGCGCAGAGTGGTGGTATCACACGGCAACCCTCGCTCCAACTCTTTGTGCCTCCCCATTCAGCTACTGTCGTTGTGTAAATTCGAGTGAGTCGTGTTAGACATCCTCATCCGCTCTCTTTCTCCCTGCTGCACCCACCATGAACGCATCGATGGCTGATGTCGACTCCATCGACGCCTCGCCGAGGATCGCGCCACCGACCGCGTCAGGCGTCAGTCCTGTCGAGATGGAAAGGCGAGAGCAGTCGGATCAGCAGCAGACACCAAAGTGTGACTTGGAGGACATTTTTCAGCCGACTGTGGCCGCTGACACTCACTCTGAGGTCCTCGAAAGCGGTCCACCCAGAGGTGACGGCCACAGCAGTACCCCTTCTTCGTCTTCGTCCGGGGTGCGCATACCATTGATGCCCGTCACTGCCTCCCGTGCGCGGGTTCCCTCGAAGGAAATTCTTTATGGGCGAAGCGGCGGCTCCCACCAGCACCGATTATCCCCCTCGCTGATGACAGCAGCCGACGTGGCTATCCGAGAGAGTGGAGACGACGTTCCTGTAGGGCAGGAGGGCGTAGGGCGCCACCGAAAGCTCACAGCGTTACCGCCGAGCCCCGCGCAGCCTCTCTCGCAGCAATACGGCGATAGCGTCTCGGCAACGCGCGCCGCGGCGGTCGGAGTGGCGGCGACCTCGGTCAGACCCAAACCACATCGCCAAAAGAGTCGCGTCGCGAAGTTCATTGTGGACGTGGAAGGGGATCCGAGCATTAGCACCGATGCACTGGTACGGCGCATGGAAACCAAGGAGAAGGAGTTCGACAAGAAGATCCATCAGATTCATCATACGTTTCAGAACGCCGGGGAGCAGCTCGTAGTCCGGGACAACATCATCGCCCATCTCAAGGAGGAGCTGGAGAGCCTGCGCGCGGAAGCGGATCGGATACCGAAAGAGTACCAAGCTCGAGAGGAGAAGCTTCTGCGCCGAGTAGAGGCCATGATGGCGGAGCTGTCGGAGGAGCAGAAGCGTGCCCAGCACTCCCGCCGTGCCGCGGAGGAGGAGGTGCGCGCTGTCCGCGATTCCTTGCAGACAGCTGAGCGTCAGCTAGCACAGCAACAGCACATGTCCGAGGACCTACTGCGCCAACTTCATGCAAGCGACAAGGCCCTTCAAGACGAAAAGCAGCGGCACTCTACAGCGCTCGCGGAGAGTAGATGCGCCTACGAGGCCAAGCTCAACGAGCTCCAACGCACCTTCCGCTCCATGGAGAAGCAGGTGGCCAAGTCGCAGTCGCGTCTGGAAGATATGGAGAAGGACCGCTGCCAACAGCAGGCAAAGCTACTAGAACTGGAGCTCAGCGGTCGGCGACGAATCTCCTCCGAGACACTCAAGACGAAGGAACTCCTTACCGAAAACGAGGCACTGCGCGACGAGGTGGAAGCCGTGCGTCTCAGTATGGCGCATCTGCTGAGGCTGATGAGCGAGGTGCCCTGCCTGTCAGACTACCTGAGATGGAATGAGCTGAGCAGCGAGTTTGTCTTCCTCGGCTACCCAACTCGATACTTTAGGACAAGTTACCGAGGGCAAGGGGCGCCCCCGTCGTCACCCAGCCACCTCACAGGCAGCCGTGGAGCCTCTCCTAGGCAGCGGCAGCGATCTCCAGCGCGGCGTCGTGCTGCGGCTGCATCTGCCGGTGACGACCTCAGCTTCGACAAGCCCGGGCCGTCAAGCCACTCCTCGGGCTACTATCAGGATGCGAACATCTCCGCCATATCTGCAGGTGACACAGGCGTCGAGGATGGTGTCTACGCCGGCGTCTCGGCCTCGCTGTCCAAGAATGTCTGGCTAAACGGCCGATGGGCTCAGGAAATGATCTCCATCATTGCCGCGGAGAACAACTTCACGCGGCTGAAGCGGATAAAGCTTCTAGAGCTGGAGGAGGCCGCGCAGCTAACCGAGCAGCTGCCATCCGCGCGCGACGTGCTCGAGTGTCGCCAGCCAGAGCATCACTACTGGATCCCGTACGCAGTGTTCATGGAAGCGCAGAAGTTCAAGAATAAGTACTACCCAAAGCTGCCCGCCATGTCGCA
This sequence comes from Leishmania martiniquensis, assembly GCF_017916325.1. NCBI lineage: Eukaryota > Euglenozoa > Kinetoplastea > Trypanosomatida > Trypanosomatidae > Leishmania > Leishmania martiniquensis. Next base: position 299,570 of record NC_090169.1, read on the forward strand.
CTTCTCTCCTTTTCTAATTCAGCTCAACAAGATTTGGCGCGCGAAGTTGCAGGACCGACTGCGCGTCACGCAGCAGCAGCAGCAGCTCGCTCAAGCGCGACGTAGCGCCACGGATGAGGGTCGGTTTCGCAGCCGCACGAGAGCTCAAGGAAGCGACATGGGCGACGAGGGAAGTAGCGCATTAAGTCGGCTGACAAGTCGCTGCGCCGTCTCTCCTTCGCCAATGCCCCGCGAGCTGTTTTCGGAGTGGGCTCGGCAAGAAGCTCGCATAGATGAAATTCATGCTGAGCACCACCGCCTACGTCGGGAGGTGCGCCTCCACGTCAGCAGTCAAAAAAGCCTGCAACTCTTTCGACTGTACGACGAGCTCGTGCGTGGTGCCCATCAAACCCTCGGCGAAGTCCTTCGGCTGGCAGAGGACCTCTACGACAGTGCAGCGGCACAGCGCTTGCCAGAGCCGGAAGACCAAAAGCGTACAGCTACCAACGCTTTTCGCGAGAGGAAGCGAGCGTCGCAAGCAAGCGCGGAGATGTCTGAGCTTGCGGCGGCCCGCGACCGCCTGCTATGTATCTTGGATCACACGTGTGAGCAGGTGTGTGATGTCGGAGACTCGCTGTCCACACGCATGATGTCTAACTACAGTGACCTGCATCGACTTATTTACATGCTGCAGCGCCGCCTTCGTCTGGAGCGTGAGCGCAGCGGTTACAAGACACGCGAAGCAGCTAGCAGCAACGCTGCGGAAAGCGATAGCAGTGCAAGTAGCTCCACCTCCCCGTGGTCTGAAGTCGGCTCTAGCGCCGCGTTCTCGACAACAGAGCAGCAAGAACGGCTTCGCAAGCTGCTACGAGACCAGTACGGAGCAGCCTGCGGCCCTGGCGCCGATGCGCATTATACTGCAGATGCTGCTACAGCACCCGAGGCAGTCAGCAGCGACGCGCTGTGGAAGCTGGCCGCCAGCGTGCTCGACTTTAGCGAGGAAGTACGCCGAGAGGTGACGCAAGCCACGGCTGCCCTTCGTGTAGTCACCGAGCAGGCCATGAGAGAAGCAATGCAGCCCGAGGGCACATGAACCACGAGAGGGATGGAGGGGAAGGAGAGTCACTGCCTCCACACTCTGGCTCTCTCCGCTCCTCACAGGTCGCCCCTGTCGCTACCTTCCTCCCACACACACGCCCACTGTCTCACTCGCTCACGGGCGCACATAGATGGTGGATGGGACGCGCGCGCCGCACGTCAAATCCTCTCTTGTCTCTGTAACTGCGCCTCGGAGCGAGAAATCCACCGGCCGCCTCTCACCTGCAGCTCAGCGTTCGGCTGACCTCCTCCCTTGTTGTTTTCATCTTTGAGAACGCAACGTGGGGGGGGGGGGGGGCAGAGCGAGGGCAGATCGCCGCTGCACCATTGCGATCCATGAAGGGTGTCTCCCTTCTTCATCATCCAACAAAGAGGTGAAACCGGCATGGCCACCACGACCACCGCCACACCAATGCCGATAGCGAATCGGCCTGTGAAGCTGTGTGTTGGTGTATGCGCTTGATTATGGGCTTATGCGGCTGGCGGCACCATTGACTCGATCTTCTCTTGCGGGCTCACAGGTGAACTATACCCTAGCGACGCTCGCACGTCTTTGTGGTGCGCAGTTTTTTTTGAGCTCAGCAGCACTGCGCCTTCCTCTCTCCCTTTATCCCTCTGCTTCGACCTCTCTCTCCCTTGCCCTCACTCCTTCCTGGAGAGATCGTTAGGCCTTCTCTCGCATCCCTCTCTTGCGTCTCGTGAGGAGAAACCCTCACAACTGCTTCCTTCCTTCTCTACTTCACCTGATCACAGATACCCATTGGGGGCACCTCGCCCGGCACGGTCAAGGGCGGGGGCGGGCAGGGTGGGGTGGAGGGCGCCAGTCTTGGTGGCAACGCTCCGAAGGCAAGGGACGAGGAAGGGCTGAGTGAAGCACTACCCCACATCTGCGCATCTAGGGATCATTACCTTCGGGTGCCCGTTAGTGAAGAAGACACAATCGGTGCGGCTATTCCGCGAGCAAATCGAGGCGGCAGAGTAGCTGTTCGAGCCCGTCAAAGGAGCGTCGAACAGTAGGCTTGTAATCATGAAGGACGGGTTGACCTCGCCGTCGCTGCGGTCGCCCTTCAGCGCCGACCAGCTAGCCTGCATCGCCTCCTACTGGCCATCTGCGGCACATCGGTGCGGATTTGGTGGGGTGCAGCACCAGAAAAGGCTTCCCCTCGCGTGGATCGCTGTCAGCCCTGCCGCGCGCGTTGTTGCGGAGCAGCGACACGCGTGGGTGGTACTCCCCTTTACGCATACAGGCGCCTGCCCTGCTAATGCAGAAGCCTGTGGCTCCTCAAGCGATCTGACGGGGAACGTGTTCGGAGCTGCTCTCGCCAACGCCACCACGCAGCCTAGAGTGCTGCAGCTCGCTCTGGGGGCGGACGGCGCTGGTGCGAGTGTGATTGGAGTCGCCTCCGCTTCATCGCAGCAATCCCTACAGGGGAGTGCGAGCAGGAGCGTACTGTCGTGGCTTAAGCGAACCTCCGAAAGCCTCGCAAACATCGATCACCGAGTCTCCCGAGTGACTTCCGCCTCACTGGCGACGGCCAACGGCGGCAGCAGCTCGGCGGCACGAGGCATGATGGACGCTGCGGACGCTGCTCGATGTTGCGGCGTTCATCTCGGCGGACTCACAGTGGTGCTGGTGTCGGGGGTGCATGAACTCGATGCGGCCGGCGGCACTGCACTACGCGAAGACAAAGCCTCAAGCGGCGGAGCGGAGATGCACGAGAGCGACTCTTCTCTTCACGGCGAAGGCGAGGCGGCGGCACTGCACCCAGGCCTCCTCTTCCCTTCAACCACGACCTGTGGCGGCTCCGTCGCCTCTATGCTGTCAGTCCCACCAAAGGCAGCTCTCTACGACACCATAACCGGAGGGGCCGGCGAGGAAGGGATGCCGTCCACCGGGAACAGTATTTTCCGCTCTGGGGCAGAATTGCATGGCGACGATGGCGGGGCCGACAGTGACACCGCAAATGACCCGAAGACAGCCGCGTCGGTGTATGTGGTGGAGCAGCTCAGCAAGCTACGGCATCACATGCGCGAGGCAGAGCGGCAGCAAGCGTCTGCGACCGGCTTGTCCTCACGAGATCTTCTTGGCACCGTATGGTATCGTCAAGTATTTGTCAGCACTGCGGAAGCCACAGACGAGGTGCTGTGCGGTGTTTCGCAGTGGTGGCTCGAGCGCGCGATACGAAGGGACGAGCTTCCCACGGCAGTCCCTCGATTCTCCAACGTGGCACAGAGAAACCGAAGTATTTGCGTCAGTGGTAGTGGCGAGGAGTCACAAGCACTCCCACCACCGTCGCTGCACATCAAGTACGTCACCGACGTCTTTGCAAATGTTTGGTGGCCACACCGCTTCAATATGGCTCTGAAGCACCGCCTGGCAGAGCAGACGACGCACGCCTCGTGGATGGCGAATTTGCTTCGGCTAATATGGGTCGTACTCGTCGTCTTGGTGGAGACCACCCTTCGCGGCGTGCCGCCAGTTGCAGCGCCTTTTCGCGTCAGTGATGGGCAGCGCAGCGGCAGCCAAAATAGCCCAAGCCACAGACGAGGCGTCCGTCCTTTGGACCTCGTCTCAGCCTTTCACAAGATGGGCAAGGTCTATGGAAAGCACCGAATGGAAGCCCTCGATGTGGGTCACACAAGAGTGCGCGGCGCCCACCTACTCGCCTGCGCCCTCGGAAGCGTGATGGCGCCCGCGACGACCAGTGACGGCGAGGCGGCAGCGGTGCATCACAAAGGATTGTGGGCACTGGACATGGCAGGATGCACACAGCTGCACCACCGTCACGGGGAGCTGTGCGCACTGTCGCACACACTGAAGCAACTGCTCAACGACGCTGCCCGTCGAGTTGCTGCGCTCTCTCCATGTGGGCCTTCCTGGACGCTCGCCGTCGCCGACCTGCTTCTCTCCCTCTCCTTGCGAGATGGCGCGTCGCTTCCTCGTACGTCTGCCGCTGGTCTTGCACTAGCCCTTTTCACTCACCATGGGCACCTCACCTGGGTGTGCGGCGCGGGCAGCGCGGTGGACAATGCCGCTTTGCGTGAACTAGGCCATTACGCGCTCCTGGTGGAATCTGTTGCTGCGACGCAGCAGCCTCCACCGTCGCACACGTCCACGTGCGCCTTGCGCGCACTCGACCTGACCAGCGCACTAAGCATTGATGACGTGAACTCGGTGGCGTATTTGACGCAGCTGGAGCAACTGCTACTGCCCTTCACTAACGTTGACGACGTTGGCATCGGTTGCCTGGACGGTCAAAGATATGCGCGTGACTTGGGTGCGATTTTGGCGTCGTGCATTGCATCAAGCGCAAACGAGGCTGCTGAGCTACCCGACGGCGCACAGAAATCGCTCCAGGGTACACTGGCCGATCTGCAGCACCTCATCCCCATAAAGGACGATTCTGTACAAGGAGATGTGCACAGGAGGAAGCCGCACACGGATGTCGTGGAGGTACTTTACCAAGCGTTCCGCTCCCATCTATACCACATCGACCTTACCTACTGCCTTCGTGTCTCAAGCGTGAAGGGACTGATGCACCAGCAGCGGCTGGAGCTGCTGAACCTTAGCCAGACTCGAGTGAACAAGGCTGGCCTGTTTGGTGGCGCAGGCCCGCGTTACTTGACACGGTCGCCCGCGTCCACGGCGCAGCCCCGCTGCACGCCGCCCCTCCGACTGTTCATTGCCGAGATGTGTGAGCATCTCAGTGATCTCAGCGGCCTCGCGCACATGACTACACTCGAATGTGTTATTGTGCGCAGCGGCTCCCTCGGCGATGCTGGACTGCGCCCTGTGTGCACCCCTGACATGCATCACCTAACGATGATGGATCTGAGCTACTGCGATGGCCTGCACCATGTCGGGTGCTTGGCGCAGCTGCCCGCCTTGGAGACACTCATCCTGGACAGCACCGATGTGACCCCAGCAGAGGTGGCGCACCTACGCTCTAGCCGTTCGCTGCACACCCTATCGCTACGCTTCTGCACCGAGTTTGCCTTCATTGGCAAGGGCTTGAAGGAGCTGGAGGCGGTAGTGGGCCGCTTCGCCGCGCTCAAGAGATACCTGTACGAAGACCTTGCCGGAGACGACAAGCTTCGCGAAGGGGGGAAATGACATGAGCTGTTGGTGATGCATTCATCTTTGCCGCTCTTCCTCTAGGTTCTTGAAGAGCAAGCGTACTGGTGGGGGTCGTATTCGCCGGACACCGTTCAGGGTAGGTGGCCCGGGACGAGAATGGCTCGCAAAACCCTTCCATGGTGACAGCGCATCCCTCTCACTCACCGAACCTATCCTTGACACACTCCGCCATCTCCCTCCCTTATTAGCAGGCGAGGGCGAGGAGCGGGGGTGCTTGTGTGTGTGTGTGTGGAGGGGAGGGAGAGAGAGCCGCTCAAGCCGTCCACCCCCTGCACCCCTGCGAAAGGGGGAGCCGTCTCTGGTGCTGGCAGGGCGAAGCGCCCCCGTCTGTGGCACTGACATGACGTGCAGAGTGTCAGCATGACTCGAGCGTCTCTCACGCGGCCCTGGCTGCCTGCTGGTGTGTGTGCTGAGTCTGAGGCGCCGCGACCGTTGCTCGGTGGTGGGGCGGAGAGCGGAGGCGGACGCCTTCCCCGTGTGGCAGTGAAGAGAGTCGCGCTGTGAGCGAAAGGAAACACCCCTGCGGAAGAGACGTGCGCTACTCTGTGCATGTATCTGTGTAGGGGGTGTTATGCGTCCTGCCGATGCCCTTCTCTCCTGACTGTCTTTCTATCAGCGATTTTTTCAACTTTTTTTTCGCTCTTACGGGTCTGTGCATATCGCCCTCACACGCAGCCTCCGTTACCAAACGTCTAAAAGTGTTCAGCTCGTCTCCCTTCTCTCCACACCCTTGGCGTTGTAGAGTGCCCGACGCAGCTTGGGTTCACTCTCGCGGGAGTCGGGAGAGGAAGCAAGACGATGCATTTCGAGACGATGCGAAAACTGCAGCAGTTTCATCACCGGAAGTGTATGCTACAAGGATGTCTTCGTGGGTTGTCTCTGCGCTGTACCTTGGTTAAGCGGCTCCCGAGGGCCAACTCAGCCCCTTTGCTTCCGCCCCCCCTCCTGCAAGAGGCCTCCTTCACCTGCGCACCCCAGGGAATACGTGTCCCATGCATACACACACACACACACCTCTCCTTGGACGCCATCGCCCTCGCTTGTTCATCCTCCTTCTGGGCCATCCCCTCCCCCCTCTCGGTGATGCGACGTAAGACGCCCCGCCAACTTTCAGCAACCACACAGATACACACTCACACACACGGTTGGACTGGCGAAGGCGTTTTCATCTCCCTCTCTCGCATACTCTCCTCTCCTTTGTCGAACGCGCAAGTCCGTCAGCGAAGAGTCGCGGCCGTCAGTGACATCGCCGCCACCATTCGTCGACTGTGTTTGTTTGTGCACTTCCTTTCTTTCGGCGCGCCACCTCTTCACTTCAAGTGCGTCGCTGTGTAGGTTCGCACCACCACCACCACCCTCCTCCTCTCTCCACGAGACACGTTGGTCCTCACCTACCCACCAAAATCAATCTGGCCCTCAGCTCCTTTCGAGCTTATACACACACACACACACGCACACGTTGGCCAAGCTCAGAGGCATATCACACACACGGTTGTCCATAGAAAATGGACCCCTCCGCCTTCGGAATGTTGTCTGGCCGCGGTATGGGCCGCCAGGCTGATGTGCGCGATGCCCGCGACACCTCGGAAACGATTCAGATTTCGTCCATCGCGCTTCTGAAGATGCTTATTCACGGTCGTGCTGGCGTGCCGCTGGAGGTGATGGGTCTCATGATTGGCGAGGAGATCGACGACTACACGATTCGTGTCGCGGACGTCTTCTCGATGCCGCAAACGGCCACCGGTCAGTCTGTCGAGGCGGTCGATCCTGAGTACCAGGTGCATATGCTGGACAAGCTGAAGCTGGTTGGTCGTCACGAAAACGTTGTGGGGTGGTACCACAGCCATCCCGGCTTCGGTTGCTGGCTGTCCTCGGAGGATGTGATGACAGCCGCGGGCTACGAAAATTTGACCCCACGCAGTGTGTCGGTCGTGGTGGATCCCATTCAGTCTGTGCGCGGCAAGGTGGTGATTGACGCCTTCCGCACTATCCCACAAGAGATGATGGCGATGCGGGCGATGGGCGAATATGTGGAGCCGCGTCAGGTGACCTCGAACATCGGCTTCCTCTCCAAGCCGTCGGCGGTGGCCCTTTCCCACAATCTGAACCGCCAGTACTATAACCTGCCCGTCACATTCCGTAAGAAGAACCACGAGTTGCGGCTGCTGCTGAACGTATACCGCAAGGGCTGGCAGGAGGGCTTTAAGTTGGAAAAGGCGAAAGTGTACCAACGCGAGACACGCGCGAGCATTCGCGAGCTCATTTCGCTCTCAAAGCAAGCGGAAAAGTATATCACGCAAGGGCGCGATGAGGACGATCTCGGCAACGTCGGTCAGATCAACGCCATGTCCCATCTGCAGATGGAGGCAGAAAACATCATTCACCGCAACCTTAATCAGTCCATCGGCGCCATGATCAACGCGGTGGTGTTCTGATATGCTTTTCTTTCCCCCTTTTCTCGTTCCTGATGCGGTCTTGCGCAGCGGAGGGCGGTGGATTGTTTGTGTGTCTGTGGCACGCTCGGCATCTTCTGGAGTTGAAGGTTTCCGTGCTTGTATGTGGGTGTGGATATGGGTACACGGAGCAGGTCGACGACCTACGCGTAAGCACGCGCTCTACTCTATTCTTGTGTGTGTGAAAGACAGACGAGCACAAAGAAGGCTTTGCATGCCATGAGGTCACCAGGTGTCCCTCAACAGCGGTGGCAACGAGTGCGGCCACCCGGGACAAAAAGGATAACAGAACGCCTCCCTCGACCTCTTCTTTCTTCCTTCATCCCTCGCGTTACTCCCTGCGTAACCACGAAATTCTCCGTTAGGGACGTCGCTGGAGTGTTGCTGAAGCCCCACGCGCGTGGCTGCGAGGAGAGATGCCGTAGTCATGGAAGAGAAAAAATGAAAAAGAGCATTTCGGTCTCTCTCTCTTCACGTCAACCCCACCGACTTGCCCATCCGGCCTCACCCTCCTCTTTACCCGCCACCCGACGACTTCCCTGCGGACCAAAACACACCCGACATTCACACTTCGATAGCTGACGAGCGAAGGGGCCCTCCCGTGGCCTCTTCTCCTGCCCGCAGCAGGCGCTCGCCTCCTCTTCCCCTTTTCTAACCCCAGCTTTCGCTCGTGCCGCATCGCGACTGTTACGCTTGAAAGCTCCTCATTGGCGACCTCCCCCCTCCTCCTCCTTATTCTTCTGTTTCGCTTATTCTCTTCGGCATTTTCAGCGCTATCCTTTGTCATACTCCTCTTCTTTTCCCGCTTCCTTCTCGGTTAGGTGACGGCGTCTCCGTGTACGTCTTAGCGCTCTCTCCCCCTCCGCTCCCCCCCCCCCGGGGGGGATTCCGCTTTCGCTCTCTTTCGGGCTGCATAGAGCGAAACGGCGGTCCTATGCTTCCAGCTGTGCCCCTCCGCCGACTACGATAGAGCCATGATGCACGTACAGCTCTCCTAGTAGTAGTCGGAGACCCTGCAACGGCGCCAAGGCGCAAGCGCGAGCACAGCCACCGGAGGGATGCGCGAAGGTGGCGCTAAGCACAGATACGTCGGCAACGCCATGCTGCTGCAAGTTGCTGCCTCGTGCGATCCTTCCATGGGTTCGACAATGCATTCTATGGCAGACAGCACAAGATCGCCTCGCGGCTTCAACAGCCTCCCAGCGCCCTTTTGCAGATCCGTCGAGGACTGGTGGCATCACTCTCTCAACGTGGGCGCCGCAGCACAGCTGCAGAGCACCGCCGTCACATCCCCGCCATTCTGTGTGAAGCCCCCGATCCAAGCAAACACATTGGCGTTGGCTCAGACAACAATGAAACCTACCGCCCCGTGACTACCTCTCCTTGACCCACTCTCCCGGCTTCGGTGCGGCATGCTACCGAAAGCCCCTCTGCACCCATGCGTCACATCATCAACATCGCTGCTGCTCGTAGGTATTCGTACGGTTGTGGGCACGGAGGAGAAGGGTGTCTCATGTGCGTCGTCCAACGCTCCCGAAAAGCGAGCAGGCACCAGTGTTCACGTTTCTCTTCTCTTAGCCGGTGCATGTTCAGTGTCGCCTCGGGGGGGGGAAGGGGGGCAGGGAGAGGAACAGCGCTTGCACCCTCGAGCTGGATGATATGAGATGCAACTCCAGCTGGCATAGAGCCGTGTCATCGTGCATGCGGGCGTTCTCGACGCGTGCCTGGTTATTCGTCCGACGAGGTGAAAGGAGTCGGCGTGCCTCTCCACTTTTTTCTCCTTCCTGAGGGTGTGCCTATCTGTGCATGAGTGCCCCAACAGGGAGGCGGTGATGCATTCCTCCGGGAGGCACAAGGGGACCTACCCAGAGGGGCATGGGCGCTATCTTCATGTGCAGATTCATCGGCCCTCTTCCCTTCCTTGTGTTGCTTCTTCTGTCTTGCCGGTCGCTGTCGGCTTTGCTCGTCGTTTGCTTTGGGTGTTTCTCACCCCATCTTTCCGGTCTAAATGGGCGAGATGTCGCAGCAGCCCTGCAGTTTCGATGATACCGGCGCTCGCACACGCACGCATACGCGCACGCGAAGAGAGAAAGGGCAACTACACACCGTTGATGATTCGTGCAGACCCCCTCTGCACTCTCGATGGTCGATGCACCTCCTCCTTTTTTTCGTGTGTGCGTGCACAACTGATCCCTCTCCTCCCTCGCCCCCTCCCTCCCCCGGTGGCCGGGGGAGGCGATCCAAACTCTTCGCCCTCCCCTTATGTGTGGGAAATGAGGAGGACGGCGACCTGTCTGCCTACATCCCTGCCCTCTCTAGCCGCTCTCTTCCTCGCCCCTTTCCCCGCCTACGCCGGCAAACCTTCGGTGGAAAAAAACTCTCGCACCGCCTCCCTCTCTCTCTCCCTGAGTCCGTGTTCACCCCTCCACCAACTCAGCGGTGCCTCTCTTCCTCTCCTCCCTTTCTCCCTCTTTGCTCCCCCCTTCAGCCCTCCACGTAGAAGTGCGGCCTGTCTTTGCTTCATTTTTTTTCGGCCGATCGAGGCCCCTCAACGGCTTCGTCCACCCGCTCAGACGCAGTGCATGCCTATTCCACATATTCACCATTAGGGCAGCCTAAGTCTGACAAAGGGTATCGAGTGTCACGAAGGGAAGGCGATCGCGTCGAGTCGCAGACCTTCACCACTTCAACGTCTCCTACGCCCACGCCACAAGCGCCCAGTTTGCCAATGCCGCCTCCGCTTCGCAAGCCGTCACCTGGGTCGCAGCTCAGCAGCAGTCCGGCATCCCCCTCCCCCCCGCCACACTCGCTCTCCCGCTCGGCCAGCGACTCGGATGATGATTTTGTGTACGTTTTAGAGCATGTCGACTCCACCGAAGAGGCGGTCGAGCGGATCCGTGCGGTGCAGCAGCCAAGAGAGGGGAGCGAAAGAGGGCTGTCGGGGGGCCTCGGCGGGTCTGCAAAGAGTCTCGCGGAACGTGTCACGGCCGCCCCGCAGAAGCACCCTGCATCTCGAAAGTCGAAGGGCGAACTGCCGGCGACCATGGAGGAGTTCTACGAGTCCCCGCGTTACACCGTCACCCTCACTGCTTCCCGGCAAGCCCTCTTCTCGGACGCGCTATCTGGCTTTCACTCCTACGTAGCGCGTGAAGAGGCGGAGCGCGATCAGCCTCAACCTCTACCGCACCACCACCACTATGCACAGGGCCACGAAAGTGGGCAGCACGGCGCGGCAGGGCGCCCAGTACAGTATGAGCGCACCTACAGCACTCAAGGCGGCTTTGTCTACACCAGCGCGATCCCGTCTCCCTCACTCACAGTGACGCAGGAGCGGAACACGGTATTAGCCACCTCCCCAGTGCCTCTCACCAAGCCCGCAGCTGTAGCCGTGGAAGTGGCAGGTGTAGCCGGAGAGGACTATGCGCACGTCTCGAATGGCGCTTCTACTGTACCGCCGAACAAAAAAGGAGTCAAGAGCGCTGGTGCCCCGTCCACCACGGTAGACCCAGACACCCCTTCGCCGTCTACTGAGCTCGGCACCATCGCAAAGAAGTCTGTCTCCGCGGCAGTGGCAGAAGGGACGGACTCCGACCCGTCACGCATTCCCGCCTCCTATATATTTCTCATGCGGAGTCGTGACACGGAGGCGATGCTCCCAGTCCCGTCTGCGGCGCCGCGCAGCGTCACCATTGAGGGCCGGGCGCTTCCGTCGTCAATGGACTCTCGGACGAGGGATGAGGCAACGGCAGCTTCCGGGCCGGCGGCAGACGCCGCCAGGAACCTTCCTGTTGGCAGCGCAGCCTCCGCTTCTGAGATGAGTGAAGCAGTGAGGCAGGCGGTAAGGCGGGAGGCGATGCAGCCGCACGCGCTCCTGCAGGGGGGTATCCACCAGCGCACAAGGGTGCCGGCCGTCTTTCGCTACCGCTACTCCCCCGACTTCGAGGAGACGATCGAGGAGAACAAACTGCGACACCAGCAGCGCGATCGTGCGCTGCGCAATTATGAGCGGCTCGCCGGGTCCAGAGGTCTCACAAATGCGGAACGGCAAGATATACTGCGCCGCTTTGCCGACCCGAACGCGCTGAATCATGAGTGGCTGTACGTTTGGGAGCAGTTTGAGCGTGACATCCCTCGCGAGACCCTCTTCGTCGAAGACACCCCGTACCACGATCCCGATGATGCCTTGGCAGCCATCTTAAGCTACGTCGAGTACTGCTACGACAGATGCCAGAAGCGTGTCCAAGAAAAAGTGGCCGCAGCCTTGGCAGTCGAGAAAAATGGCGGTGTCACCTCCACAGCGGCGGCGACAGCATTGGGCGACCACGACCCTAGTGGCGGTCCGCTGTCCCCTAACGAGAACCTCTTTGATACTCTGTTCTCGGTGAGCGCCGCAGCGCTCAAGGGCGCGGTGGTCAAGGTGCGAGCACACCTGCCAGACTTTGTGGGGGATCCTCTCCTCTCCTTGTCCGGCTACGATCCAGCGCTCTATCACGCCTCCCTCCTCTTCCCAACCGATTCCAAGGCGCGAAGTGAGAAGGTCTTCTCGGCAGTGCGGGAGGTGGTATTGGCATCCCAACAGTCCTTCATGGGCTTCCCGTACCAGCTCTTGTGCGAACAGGTGGGGACGGAGCGGCTGGGGCTGGCACTGGAAGCCTTGGAGAGGGACCAGGCGGAGGACGACGACCAGGATGAGGAAGCGGAGACGGCGAAGAAGACGCGAGCTACTTCGGTTCTGACGGTGCACCAGGAGGGGAAGGTGACCATCTCTCTCAGTGAGGCTCCGGCCCTTACCTCCACCGAGAGGAGAGAAGCGGTGGGGCCGACTGGGAAAGATGCCTCCTCCCCCATGAAGTTGCCGCTGCAAACCTCGCGGGTGCTGCGCATCTACCACAGTTTTCCGCCCTCGAAAAGTGTGACAAGGAAGAGTGGAAACGGCTGCCACCACCATCGGCAGCACTCCGTCCACGCAGCGGACGAGTCGGACGTGTCATCTTCCTTAAGCTGCTCTTCAGATGTGGCCCCCTCTTCACTTTTGCGGGACGTCTCGCAGACAGAGGCATCGCCGGTCACGACATCTCCGCCGCCTCCGCCAGGTGCCTCGGAGGTATGCGCAGAAACGAGAAATCAGCCGCTGCTTGGGAAAGGAGACGAGAATCTGTACGCACGCACGTCGCCAGTGCGGGGCGTAGGTAAGCAGCCAGCCGCGGTACCTGATAGCATTCCAGCACACTGCCTCTCAGTAGAAGAGCAGCGACGCAAAGAGGCCGCGGCGCGTCTCCGCCGAGAGCGGCGTCGTCGCAGGCGCGATCAGCTGCCTCTGTTGGTTGGGGAGCCGCGACCACACGAATTCGCCGCCTTTCTGGACATTGTGCGTCGCCGCGTCATGTCGAGGCACGTGAAAGAAGAGCGGAAGGAGATGGAGCGCCGGCGACGTGATCGGGTGCAACGGATGTTAGATCGGCAGTGCGAACAGTGGCGCTGCTCATCGGCATCTTGGCAGGGATCGGGCTCGGGCTCAGGCTCGGGCCCGGCTTCACGCTCATCCCTTGGCATGCTGAGGCAGACAGATGAAGCTTCTTTATCGGCTGACGCTTCCCTCACGGGTACCATCAAACCGCCCCACAAGCTATTTTACGAAGACGTCGAGGGCTCCGCATACCTGATTCCCACCGGCACCGCCTCTACCACAATGGAACCCCTCTTGCGCTCTCCTCAGGTGCCACCCTTCAACATATCGACGCGAGAAACGGCGACGTCACCGGAGACGCGCGGGATGCGAATTTGCCTCTTCTTTGACGAGAAGCGCAACGTGCCTGTCGTCTTGGTGAACAAGTTATTCCGGCTGTTCACAATGCCGGGGGTGCGCGGCCTCACCTCTTCCGAAGACGACGCCACAGAGGAGGTGCGCGAAGAAACGCCACCAGAGACAGGCGTGCCGCACCCGAACGCTCCTGCGCGCAAGGTCCATGCCGGCCGCGCGGGGAGCGCAGAGAAGAGTTTGCTTCTCCTTATTCAGGTGCAGTTTGCCCTCTTTTCGCAGGAAGATGCCGAAGTCAGGTGGAAGTGGTGGAAACTGTAAGGAGGAGAGGGGGGGGCGCTGGTGCGCACCTGAGCCGTCTGTGTCTCTTACGCACCTCTGACTCGACGGTTGTCGCTCAGGTGTCCTCCTCCTCCTCCGGCCACCACCACCACCACCACCTCGCCTCCTGCGGGCCTTCTCTATGCGTATGCACGCTCAGGAAGGCTACCAACCCACAGAGCGAGAGAGAGAAACTCTCTACTCGGGCCTTTCCTTTTCCCCCTCCCCCTGTGCCGCGCTATACTCATGACGTTTAGGGCAAACAATGCCCTCTCTGCTTGTTCGGCACTTGAGTGGCCGCTGTTGCTGATGGTGTGCCGGGGTGCGCGGAGCTGCGCATATGTCTTGTACGCGTGGCCGTGTATTGTGTCACCTGGCTGTGCAAGGCTACCCGTGGCCTCACCCCTTCCCCTCTGTCTAACGAAGGCGGCATTTGTTCAGGCAACTCGGTGGCAAGGGTGTGCACGCCTGCTTTTCTATTTCAGCCGTCTCCGGGGATGGGGGATGTCTGTGAGCCCACCATACACAAACGAAACCGGCCTTCAGCAAAGTGGTATGCTCACAATTCCCTCGTAGGCGCCGGCCCACGCACGCCCCCCCCTTCCCCGACGAAGATGGCAGCGAAAATGTCTGCCTTTGCTTATCAAGCACAACTGTCCTTTCTGTCTCGCTAAACGCCGCCTCCGCCTCTGTAAAGGGGTGATATGCTGATACGGATTTCGGGTTCAAGCCTGCTGACCTCCTCCCATCGCACCTTGCCCTCCCTCTCCCGCCACACTCCTTTACACTGATGTCCTCTCACGGGCCCGCCTCCGCACGGCCCCTACACACGCGTGCACTGGCATGTATCTGTCCTCTGCGCGGTCCTCTCATTCACTGGATCGGCATGAATGAGCCGCGACACGCATCCACCCAGCGAGCGTACCGACCTAACTCACAGTCGCACACGTACCTACCTCATCAGTGGATTCTAGGCTCACAAAGCGGTGCAGGGCACACTGGGCTTCTCTAACATAATCCATCTCCCACTCCTACGACTCCTCTCGAGCGTCACTCCCTTCGACCTGCCTGTGCTCTTTCGCTGGGTGTCTATTTATTCACTCGACCAGTATACAGGTAGGCAAGGGTCTACCGGTGGCTTGCGGCGATCGGCTACGCCTACTTGTGTTATGCGCCGTCTGTTTCCGAGATCAACGGGTTCGCCTCTCTCTCTCTCTGTCGTCCTGTAGCGCTTGTGTACGGAGTCGTGTGCTCTGTGCTTGATAGCACACGACTGCTCTTCCTGGTGTCCCAACACACAACTGGCTGCTCCGGCACTTTCCATCCACGAAAGAGCCCTCACCCCCTCATCCCTTCCTCTCTCTTTCACGTCACGCCGTGCCTCTGACGGATGCGAAAGCGCATCTGTTGGGCAGCAGGCGAGAACATCAACCAAACGGCAAAAAAAAGGCGTCGAGGGCGTGTCATGTGGAGTGGCCTTTTCTCTATCGGCTTTTACTGGCAGCTCTGTGCACCTTTCCTGTCTCCCTCCCTCTCCCGCGTTGTTGTTGTTCGCTTTCCTGCCCACTTTCCCTGTTACCCGCTCAGCGCCGTCACTCTCACAGAGGGTCTTCCTTCGCTCGCTCTCTCTCTCTCCCCCTCCCAACCCGTGTGGTTCGTTCCAGCAACTTGACCGTGAGAGTGTTTTCACGCGTCCCAGAGCCAGTACCTCGGTGCCCGTCGCTCGCCTCATACTCTGCCTCTGACACACATTTGCTACTCTGTCCTTCTGTAGCCGCGTGCTCCATCAACGGAAAAAAAAAGAGGTGGGGAGTAGGGGAGGGGGAGGGGGGGCATCGAGAAGCGGCAGAATGGGAAAGGTGCCTGACATGGCAGCCAGAGCCTCGACAGTCTTGGAGGTCAAAGCGTCGTGGAGTCTCTCCACCTTCCTTGTGCACGGTGTACTGCGGCGCGTACCAGGCTACACCTTCTTTTTTATCCACCTGTGCTTCCTTCACATTCTGTGGGGGCAACTGGTGGACCACTTCTTCAACTCGGCGCTCACCTTCACGAGCGCCAATGTCAGCAACACGGAACTGGCCAAGGATGCGTTCATCCATATGTTTAGCGGGCTTTGTC
The DNA here is from genome assembly GCF_017916325.1 of Leishmania martiniquensis. Lineage (NCBI taxonomy): Eukaryota > Euglenozoa > Kinetoplastea > Trypanosomatida > Trypanosomatidae > Leishmania > Leishmania martiniquensis. The sequence continues at coordinate 315,435 of NC_090169.1, forward strand.
GGGCTGTAGACCAGGCCCTGGTGCATGGAGTAGCAGATGTGTTCAAGAGGAAAGGCGGCATGAGTGTGACAAGCGCGCTCGGCGCGTCACGAGAAAGCCTTGCCTTCTTGTGGAAGTCCCCGTCGAGCATGGTACTCTTCTTCGGCCTTGCGTTCATTTCTCTCAACGGAGTACTCACGGCGTTGCGGGTTCTCACCAGTTCCGTCAGCAGCCTCGCAGCGCTGTGTCAGAGTCGACCGCAGCGGAAGCATGGTGGCTCGCGGAAGCCAGTTCCACTGCGCATCACTGTGCGATATGGCAACGGCTACGACAGCGTGCTTCGCTTCATCCTGGCCTCTGTCGAGCTGGCCTGGTTCATGAACTATCCTGTTCTGAACTCAGCGGCAGCCGTGAAGAGCACGTCGGGCAAGGCGCACCGCATGCCTGGGGCAACGGAGCCGACCTACGCTTCACTGCGCCAATTGCAGGTACGCCAGCAAGCTATCGCCAGCTTCCAAATCGAGGCATCGCTGCTTCTCCCTCCGCAGATGTTCGACTCGGCGGCTGACGCGATCGCCGCTGGTGTATATGTGATCCTATTTGTGAAGATGGTGCTGGGTATTGTTGTGGCGCTGGATGCGCAGCGACTCTTTCACGCGCTGGTCGGTGTGCGGCCGCTTTCCATCCCCAATGGGTGGGAGCGGTGTCCTGTGTGCGGCGCTCTCTGGAAGAGATCACGCGAGAGCGCGAGCGCGGTTCACCTGTGCCCCAACATCTTCACTGCCACACCTACGCTCGCAGCCTCCTCTTCTGGCGCGACAGCGTCGGCCGCGGAGGAAGAGGAGGAGGGGGTGGAAGACATGCCAGCGCACGTGCCGGGCACGGTAAGGCGTGTCGCTGGTGACCGTGGGCGCATCGGTACGCCGACCGAGGTCGCCCATCGCCCGGGCGATGCCTTTCCCGACCCCGACACGGCCTCGTTTGCCTCGTTGATAACAGATAGCTGGCTTGACCCCCTCATGAACTTCACTCTGCTCTCCCCCCTGAACACCTTCTCGCCTCCGCCCTTGTCCTCCATCGACGACGGACCTGGTCATTGGCGCGCACTGCAGCGTGTTGTGGACCGACTGCCGCGACCGCCACATTCTCTGTGTACGCGAGACAGGATCGGCGATCCAGCGTGGACGCTGTGGCAGCGCCGACACGAGCTTTCCGCTCGCGGAGAGGTGGGGTGGCTGGAGCGCATCTTTTCGATCATCACAGCACCTATTCGCCGCGTCCTGTCGCGCGCCTTTGCAGTCTTCTTCCTGCCTCCTTCCGCGCGCGGAGGGGACACCCAAGAGGACGGCTTCGGTCCGGTCCGAGGTGGCCCTTCTCTCTTTCACGTCTTTCTGCGCCACCCCTGCGGCTGTCAGTTTGTGTTCGCTTGTGTTCCGCTGAAGCTGACGCAAGACCTCTTGTCGCTGCTGGCCCCGCGCGTCGTGAAGTCGCTGGTTGCCTTCCTGAAGGAGGTGAGTGTGTCGAACACCAGCGTACGGCAGAGTTACCTCAGCCGCGGTCTTGTGATTTGCCTGAGCCTCATTTTGGTCGTGTCGCTTCAAGCGCTCTTTTTTCAGCTGTACCTGACTCATCTATACGCCGTATGCCTCAAGTCCACCTCCGCTCTCAAGACGCTGTTGCTGCGGCATTCTCTGACAACCCCTTTGGCCTACACCGGTAGCAGCAGAGGCGGTGGTGGAAAGAGGGCCCCCGCGTCGCCGTCAGCGCCCGACCGCCCGCAGTCTCCCATTCGTCTGAGTCGGAAGAGCGACGGGGGAGGGAAAGAGGCGCTGCCCCTGTCCACGGCCAAATCGACAGCGGAGGAAGTGACCAGCGCCGCTACGCTATCGCGCGAGGGCGAAGTTATGTCACTTCTCACTGTCGACGTCACCAACTGCGCCGACTGCCTCATCTTCTTGCACAATGTATGGGGGCATCCCTTTGTGATCATATCATCGTTGATGAGTATGTACACGTACGTGGGGCTCTTCTCCACGCTCGCTACGTTTGCCGCCCTCATCGCGCTCATTCCGCTGAACCGCAGCAGT